>NW_020271737.1:974647-992174 GCF_003268045.1 Sipha flava
TTTTTTGCTACTAAAATTGCTCTTTCTGCTAGCCACTCATGATTTGTGTATTGTCTGTGAACATTGAGAAATATCTGGTCAATGAGAGCATCTGGCGAATCAATGATTGTGCAAAAGTCGGTCGTTAATTGTATGCATCCTGTTTCATCTGTAGTAATTCCCATCACCGATATCTAACAATTGTTTTGAGAACCTTCCGTTTTCTTTTTGATTAAATCTCAATTACCGTAATCGTTCGTTATCTATCTTTACATTCATGTCGACTATGAAGCTCACAACATCGTAGAATAACGTTCTTCTCATAACATATAATCATCAACCGATACGCATAATAAAAATTCTTGTTTGTTTTGGCACCTGTTGCGGGATCTTGTGGTTTTTATATTTATGCAAGACCCGTCATTACCAAAAATAAAATTAATAGTTTTTAAATAGTTTTTAATATATTTATATAGTATCATTTAATAATTAATTTTCAATTGCGCAGAATAATAATAAATAAAAATAATAATTATAATTAATCGATCGAGTCAAAAATTATTAAATTAAACTACGATTTATTAAACAATAGCCCTTAAGAGTATAAAAAATAGATAAAAACCGATTTACAGATCTACCAAATATATATATAAAATTGCATTAAAATCGGTTGAGCCGTTTAAGAGAAGTATGGTAACGAACACTGTGACTCACTCTCCACGTTGATTTTTTTGGTGTTGGCCGGGGACCACATTTTAACGATTAATTATTTTATATAGACAATTTTACAAGCTAAAACTTGCAGTAGTTTTTTCAAGTCAAAAAAACATTCTGGAACTCAAAAAATCAATCATCAAAAAAATTTTAAAAATAGAGTTCTTCTAATATTTTTTTTTGTAAAAACCTTATCCTGACAATTATGAAAAATTAAAAAAAATATTTGAGCCAAATTGGACCAGCCATTCTCAGTTGATGAATTTTTATACATTTTTGATTTCATTTTTATATATATATATATTATAATCATGACGTTTAAAAAAAATAAATAAATCCATTTGTTGCATAGGTGTAAGAAAACAAAGTTTTTATACCTTTATAGTACCTATACTATATTTACTGAAATAATAATGAAACTATTAAATTTAATTAAATTTAATTAAATAAAAATAAAGGTATTGAAAATTTGATTAATTTACATATAATAATAATTAATGAAAATTAATTATTGAAACTTACTAATGAAAAGAGTTTTTTTTTAGAAAATAATGTCAATTTTTTATATTCAGGAAAACATTTTCTGAATAATTTTCCGTACAATCGTAAAAACGGACGAATACTTTAAAACAAAATCTTGAAAACTGTATACAAAGTTTTTCATTAGATTTTCTTATTTATATAGAAAATAATAGAATACCTGTTGCTAGGATATTTTTTTTTCTTAAAAAAGTTATAATTTTAAATTTGTACAAAACTCGACAAAAATCACGTAAAACTGTAACGATTTTGTATTTAAAACTTCAAATAACTTTTAAATTACAAAAATTGAATATAAGACTTTTTACAAGTTTTAAATGGTAGCCAATAAAAAAAAAATATTACATAAAAGTTACGAAATAGTTTTGAAATATTATAAAACTGAATTTGAAAAAGTCTAGTGTTTCGACCAAAATTCATCAAGTTATCCAAATATTTATATGAATTTTGATAAAATCGTGTTAGTTATTTAAGTATCTAAAAATATTGATCGCCGGAACATGATACATAAACTGGATACTTATATAAATTTTATACACATACTATTATAATAATTGTTATCGAAATTGTTAGGAACTTACAGTTATAATACAAATACATAACATAAATAAATTACATAATACAAACATAAACTATCTTTAAACATCATCCACTCGTTCTCCTTTACTCACAATCTTTTTGCGAAACTAACGATACCTCGACTTCCAATTTATAAAAAAAAAAAAACATTTTTGCAGTAATTTGTTCCCACTGAATCTCATCCAAATCACTAGCTTCTTTTATTCTTGTTATTGACATTTTTTTGGTGTCGTAAAACATAATTGCACCAACAATCTTAAGTAGCCAGTTAAAAAAGAAACGAAAATTGTATCTAAAAGTTGTTATTTTTTATATGGTTCCGTAAGTTACATAAAAATAAAAATACCAAATATGATTAAGCTTACAGCGGTCATGGTTTTACAAAAATAGAATTTTATTATCTCGAAGAAAAATAAAATAATATGTTAAAGTGATTTCACTATTTGACATTTTTTTAGTGCGTTTTGTACATTTGTCTTGTTTATCTCTATTCAGATTTCAACACATTATCTAAAGATTAGAATTTCTCTCATAAACTCAGAATACTGCATTTGATTTACTACGTATATTTACCTGCATCTCAACGTTTTGAACTTCTACTCAATGAGTTCGATGTCTATCAGTCAAATGGATTACTCATGTTCACTGTATATTATTTTAACTATTAAATATTTAAGGGTTAGGTAAGTAATGATAAATCTTATTATATCGGTGCATATTGATATTTTATTACTTTCTTATGCACCGTTTATGATACCTAAAATCTAATATTCCAAGTGACTGTAAGTCTTGATAAAGTTTTCTAAACAATTAAAATATAATACATTGTCACGAACATAAAATTCTAGAATTTAATTTGTCATTTGTAATTTTAAATAATTTCAGGTATTCTTGATTACCACTTGAAGTACTACCTCATGGTTTTCCTAAGTAATGTCATATATTATCGCCTATTTAAAAAAAAAAAAGAAAAAGGTGTTCGTAGATTACAAACGATACAGAATTATTCCATTAGTAGACCTGTTTTTAAATATATTCTCAATACATTACTACAACCTTAAACGTTTTGTAACTCTAAATATTTTGAAATAATTTCTAATCTCAATACAGTGAAACCTCGTTAAGACGCTCTCGAAGAGGAAGTCGTAAAACCGCATATTATGCGGTATATCGACTGATACACTTTTAAAGTGTTTTAAACGGAATACTAGACAAAATATATTATTAAAATTGTTCATGGTATCACATTTTATTTATTACATAAAAAGAACATTACAATTGATTCATTAATATAGAATTATGCATACACACTTACAAGGTTTTTATCATAAACGTGCGCACGGGGTAGTCAGGGTAGGTACTTAACCACTCTGTGAAACTTCCCTACTTCACCAAAATATTCAATTTTATCACAACAAGAAATAACCATAATATGTTCAAAAACTTCGAAACGTCTGTGAACGATAAATAAATGTATAAAAATAATGAAAAATATAATTATTAAGTTAAATTAAGTTAACTCATCCAAATTTGTTGTTAATATTAAATGTTAATATATTTTGTAGGACTACTTACCCTGCCAGTAATATCTACGTACGTTTATGACATATTATATCATATATAGTTGTTATATTGTATTACATTAAATATTAATTTAAATTTCTTATTATTTATTATTATTAATTATTTTTTTTTTTTTTTTGTTTATATTATGTTTTATTCAATCGGTTTCAAAGAGAATAATGAGAATAATTGATGATATAGAATAAGCTAAAATAAAAATAAAATGACAGATTAAACAAATTCTAGAGGCCTCCCATTGGAAGTACTACGACATTAATTATTTAAATCAATTTAAATATTAAATGATATTACATAACATATACTTATTATGTTAAGTTATATTATTCGTAATATGTATTTATTTTTGAAAAAAAAGTAGTAATAATTTGTTGTTTTGATGAATTTGTTCTATAATTATTTAATAAGAATGTTTCCGTCCGTCCTACCAAAGTATATAAATATATTTTCGTAGTCATCAGTCACAGTAAGTGCCTGTCTTAAAGAAGATATTGATTGTATTGCATACAAATTGTAAGTTTTTATTGACATTTAAGTAGGTTTTTTTTCTATGTGTAATAAAAACGAGTATCCAGAAAAGAGCGGATTATGCGGGATTGCGTATTAAAAAGGAGCTTATTAAACGTGTTTTTATCCATGTTAAAAGATCTATATATACTAGCAGATGCGTAGGTGCTAGGTATTTCAAAAGTGGATTGTTATTCAAAATTAACCGACAAAATTATACACAACAAAATAATAACTTTACGTATACTTTATTATACAACCATACAAACACATTGGCACATTACATATGAATATCTATTAATGTGTATTGTACTAACGTATGAGAAAGTATTTAAGTATTTTAATAAAATTTCGAATATACATTTATATCTTTTATATGAATATTTTAAATTGTGTATATTAGACGTCGTTAAAGACGGTCATGATTTATCACACTACTCGTCCAGTCGTTCGATTACGAACCGATAAATAACGTTATGCATATGCGTTAATATTCTCTATTTCATTTATTTTATTTTTTTTATATACTTATAAAGTGCGTATTAAAATGTAGTTAATCTTACTTTTTACTATATATAAAGGGACTGTCTCTAAGATATATCATAAACAAATAAAAATATAGACAATAAAATAATATTGGAACAAACTATTGTAATAACCCAAACTGCAACGTCCCATAATCTAACGACATAACGACATATAATCAACGACATATAAGACGTGCATATTTTACGCGTTCATTATGAGCGATAAAAATAAAAAAACCATGATAGCCAATTAAAATTATAAATAGAAACACAGTAATTGAATCCAATTTAACTCCTACCAAAATGTATCATGACGATGACAATTCGATATTTGATAATTAATGGACTGAAATAAAGTCTCCTAAACGAAAAAAGCGCGTAAACTATACCAGCCAAAACATTTTAAGTTAAATTACTTCCAGCTAAATGCGCTCACTGCGGAAACGACCATACAGCAAACTACCGTGGATGTATGGTGTTCAAAAAACTACAACAACTAAGAAAACAACAGTCCCAACAACAAAAATATACCTCAAACTCCGAAAAAAAAATCAAACATTGTATCAAGTAACACTATTAATAGCACCTTTGATATTGATTTAGAAAATACTAAACGTTCAGACTCATCCGTTAGATCGCGTTTACATGGTTCACTTTTGGTGATCATTTCGGATGAATCATCCACAGTGAAACATTGAAAATTTAAACAAACAGTTTACATGCTTCACTTTAGATGATCACACCCTTTATTGTGGAATGGTATTATCATTATTAATTATTTATTATTATCATAAATAGTTATAGATACCAATGATAATAGTTATATTCTATTATTATTATTTTTTTATTCAAGTAAATCAGTGATGCCCAACCTTTTTCCTTTGGCGGGCCACTTTAGTAAACAATTATCTTCAAACGGGCCACAAAGTATAAAAGTACAAAAATAATATTATATATTGGACTTGTTTTCTTATTTTTTATTGTCCATTGAAAAGATTAGGAATTGAGGTATACATCGTAGGTACACATTAGTTTGATCAGTACGTTATTTTAAGTACCTACATTTAAATATTTAAAATTTATAAATATATATTTATAAACATAAATTATAAGGACCTGGAAAACTTATATTTGACATGTAGAATACTGTTAAAGCATTTGATGCAATATTAAAATTATTTATTGATCAAATTGATCGCAGTGACTTAAGCCATTTTGAAAACTGTCAAATGTCTAAAAATGAAACAAAACCGTTATGTTCAACAAATCGATTTTTTAGAAATGTTAAAGAAGTCGGAAACCGATTTTTCATCTCGATTTTCTGATGTTAAATTACACGAAAAATCGTGGCGTTTATTTGAAAATCCATTTGATATTGATGAAAATGATGTCGACACTTTTCTTCAATTTGAAGTTATTGAGTTGTAAACAAATTCATTTTACTGTGATGAATTTCAAAAAATGAAACAAAACGATATTTTAAAATTTTATTCAAAACTTCTACATGAAGAATCCCTACTTTAAGAGACTTTATAATGTATTTGGCTGGACGTATATATACGAACAAATATTTTCACCAATGAAACAAACAAAATCGGTTCAGAGATCGCAACTTACGGATAAACACCCTCATTCAATTTTGAGGATTGGAACCACTAAATTTTAACCAGATTTTTCATTATTAGTAAAAGGAGTACAAGCTCAAATTTCACATTAAAAATAAGAGCATGATATTTTTGTATAGTTTTTAGTTTTATTATTATCATTATAATTGTATTTTTTGGAATAATTATTTAAACGAATTCATACATTTATATAAAAATAATATATGAAAATAAATAATTTAAAAATGTTTTTATATATTTTTAAAATTTTTTTTTATTTTAGAAAATTCGTAACGGGCCACATAGAATACCTTCGCAGGCCATATGTGACCATATATGAGTTGGGCACCACTGAAGTAAATATAATAATAATAATAACTAATAATAACTAATAGTTAGTTAGTTTTGTTAGTCTAATTACTTTAAGTCATCTACTGTCAATCCATCAAAATTTAGCTCTACCACTATTTCATTTAAATCTCTATCCCTTGCTACCTAATTTTTACACAAACCATGGGCATGAAATTATTTTCATTTTAAAATAAAAACAAATAATACATACTTTATTCTTATATTCTGGTACTTTTGTATTCCACAGATATTGGCGATCTCCCATTAAACTAAGTATTAATGGAGTATGGTCATCTTTCCATTTAAAACCCATTGTACTTAATAAAAATTGGTTTACACATCTTATTTAAACAATTTCAACGATTACAACTAATAATAAATAATTATTATGTATTGAAAGTGTTATGATAAACTGATAACCATTTACCATGGTTCTCTTAACAGGGCAAAATAAAAACATATATTTGAACATTCACTAATATTGAAGATGAAAGTAGTGTTTACACAATTCACTTTTGATGATTCAACGTGGATGATTATCTCAAAGTGAAGAAAATTTGAACTCGACCGAACTTTGTTCATCGTTCAACGAGGATGATCACTTCTGATGATTTAATATTTAAATTGTTTATTATTTATTCACTTTGAATGATTCATCCAAAATGATCACCAAATGTAAACCAGGTAAACGCGACTTTACTCAAAATCCCATACCTAATACATCCGAAAATTCTCAACATTCCTCAAATTCAAATAACCTATCGTCACAGTTAATTCCCCTTCTTTTATTACTAACTACAGTCATTAATAAAGTTTTATTGAGAAATGCCAACTAATACTAATCTAAAATCTACCCAATCAGTACTCCTTTGAAACGCAAATGGTATAATACAACATACTAATGAACTCCAAATAATACTTCACCTAAGAAAAATTAACGTAGCATTAATTACAGAAACCCATCTAACATTCGCTAAAAATATACGTATACCCGGATACATTTCGTATCGAACAGACCATCCTGATGGTACTGCTCACACAGGCACTGCAATCTTAGTTTCAACAAATATTGAGCATAATGACCTCCCGCAGTACCAACAAAACTTTATACAATTTACAAACATACTAATAAAATTAAATCACATCCCAGTCACAATATCATCAGTAGACTATCCTCCAGGTTACACTATCACCCGAAATCAATTTCAAACTTTTTTACTATCTTTAAGTCACTTCTTAATCATTGGAGGTAATTTAACGCTAAACACGTGAATTGGAGCGGCAGGTCAAACAATTCTAGAGGGCAAATATTTTTTTAACGTAATTCATAACCAAAATCTATCAATTAGTACACCAAATGAACCAACATATTGGCCATCATATTTAAATAGTCAGCCTGATATATTAGATTTTTTCATAACATCAATATCAAATTCAATAAACAAACTAGTCGAAAATTTTTGAGATCTATAAAGTGATCATTCTCCAATCATTTTACGATTAAATTGCGATACAACATTTGCACAAAAAAATTCATTAACAAATGGTATAACAAATTTCGAAATATTCAAAACAAAAATGGATGAAAAACTAACGCTTAACATAAAACTTAAATCAAAAGACGACATAGATAACACAGTTCAACACCTTGTTACAGCAGCCCAAGAATCTATATTATTAGCTTCAACAAAAATTAATTTTAACAATAAAAAATTCTCACACATGGAACCTCCCAAATTTATTAAAATACTAATAGCCGAAAAACGCCGCGCTAGAAATATCTGGCATCAAACAGGCTATCCAAATGATAAACACACACTCAATAATCTAACAAATCGACTAAAAAAAGAACTTTCAAAATACAGATCGCAACAATTTCAAAAAAATATGACTTCTCTTAACCCAAATAACGGCTCGTTACGGAGAACTACAAAAAACATTATAAAAAGAAAATAAATGATACCACCAATTCACTGTTCTGACAATTCTCTAGCAATATCCGACAAAGATAAAGCTATCCTTTTTGGGAACCATCTTGAAAACATATTCCAGCCTCATGCCGACATTAATCCAAATATTAAACAATTAGATTTTATATCCAGTTCTATAGATAGTTCTCTTCCTATGTCACTGCCAATAAAACCAATCACTCCAGCAGAAATTAAAAATCAAATAAATAAACTACTAGCAAATAGACCTCTGGGATATGACTTAATAACTAATAAAATATTAAAATAATTTTCTCAAAAACTATACTTTTTCTCACAATTATATATAATGCAATGTTAAGACTGTCATACTTTCTCCCAATATGGAAATTTTCTGTCATAATAATGATACCCATATCAGATGAACCCTAAAAATAGTTAACTCATGTAGACCTATTAGTCTTCTACTAACATGCGATAAATTATTTGAAAAAACTTTTTTTAAAAAGACTATATCCGATTGTATCTGAAAAGAAAATAATACCAAATATCCAATTTGATTTTTAATCATGCCATTCCACAATCCATCAGATTCATAGGTTAACTGACTACATTTCATCCTCATTAGAAACTAAACATTACTGCCCAGGCGCGTTCCTCGATGTAGCCCAAGCATTCGATAGAGTATGGCACAATGGTCTCTTATTTAAATTAAAATCTTTCTTATCCGCCCCTTATTATCTTATACTCAAATCATATTTAGAAGAAAGATTTTTCGTTGTAAAAACACGGAAATTCGATGTCAAACTACCATAAAATAAAAGCGGGAGTTCACCAAGGTAGCGACCTTTCACCTCTACTGTACAACTTATTTACCAGCAACATTCCAAAAACTAACGATATCATTTTAGCTACATTTAAGTATAATTATTGGTATTAAGAAATAAAACTCGGTTGAATTTTAAGTGTACTTTATTACAGAATATTTAATACATAAGTTCAACAAAACGATTAATAATATATTATTTGCACAGAGCTATATTACACCTACCTCTAAGCGCTTATTGATTAAATATTTTAAACTGAACTCCTAAAAGTGTGTCCCCTCTAGATTGCCACGTAGCATTTTTTAGCCGATCGGTCGAAGCCGCGAATTCCCGTTGTTGTTGTTAAACATCAAAGAAAACCGCGTGCAGTGGATACGCACCTATACTGCCAACGTTGTTACAATTACGACAAACATTGGCTGGTCCTTGCTTGCAATTAAATCACAGCTCGTAAAATGTCATTACTCCGCCAATGTTGACACAACCACTGGGAACAGTGATTGGTTTTTGCTAGCATATCGATTGGGGCCCGTGATATGCCCGTATTCCGTCAACGTTGGCACAATTACGGCAAATACTGGCTGGCCCTTGCTCGAAATTAAAACAAAATCCATAAAATGCCAGTACTCCACTAACGTTGGCACATCTACGAGGAATTCTAGCCGGCCTTTGCTAGAATATTTATCGTGGCCCGTAATATGCCAGTATTAGATCAGCACTAAGCTACCAGTACTGGTGTAGTACTGGATAAATTTATGGCCAGTACTGTACCCATAAGGGCCAGCCAACTGTTGGCTGCCAGTACAGTCGCAATACTGCGCCTTTTGTGAGTATCGGTATAACTCATAATTTTCCAATTGGGATATGCTGACGACACAGCAATCTTATCATCTGATATTGACCCCTAAACTGCAATACAAAAAGTATAATACCACTTCAATCTAATCTCTTCATGGACTAAGCAATGGAAAATCAAATTAAATGAAACTAAATCAACACAAGTAAACTTCTCTCTAAACCGAAAAGAGTGCCCTCTATTAATATTGAATAATAACCCTTTACCAAACTCAAACTCAATAAAATATTTAGGAATAACTATACACAAAAGACTTACATGGAAAAAGCATACCATAAAGAAAAGAAAACAATGCAATACACGCTTGTACGTACCTTCTCCGCCCAATATTGAAATTCAAACTTAGTTTAAAAAACAAAGTTCTAATATACAAATCCATACTAGCTCCCATTTGGACGTATGGTATCCAAATATGGGGACAAGCAAAACCATCAAACATCCGCCCACTAGAAGCTTTTCAGTCAATAAGTCTACGATTAATTACTGTATGCCCGTTGTATGTCATAAATGTAACACAACGATTTACATAATCAAACTCCTAAAAACTTGCCCATCAGTACTATAAAATATTCCACAATAAACTAACAAATAATAAAAATCCTCTTATTTCCCAAATATCATCTCTAACTATCCCAGGAAATTGCATCAGAAGATTAAAAGAAAATGGCCTAGAAACTCGTTAAACCAATAAAAAAAATATATAAATATAAAAATAATTTACATATTCAAAGTCAGAGGTGCTACTAATGAATAGTTTTCTCAAAAACGTAATCGTGTTATGTAAATATTCTATTAACTCTAAACATTTACTTATTGTACCTACTTAAGTATAGATTTTAAATAAGCTTTTTATTAAATAAAAAAATAAAAATAAGAATATAAACTAAAAAATTTGTGTACGAAACTAAACAAAACCACAGCTTCAGTTTATTAGATAAAACGATTCAATGAGAAACCGGATCCCGACCTTACATTATTGTTATTGTAATATGTATATATTTCGTTAGGATAAATATGTGTTCATCATGGTTTATGATGAATTTTTACCTTTATAAGACTTAAGTATAGAACGGTTAAGAGGAGGGAGTGTTACTTCAGCTGTAACACCCCCTTGGCTACGTGCCTGTGTACTAGGGATCAAAAAATCCATGTATTAAGCGGAAGAATCTTAACGGAGTTTTACTATATAATGATTCATTATATATTATTAATTATTACATTATTTATTATTAATGAATAACAAGAAAATTTTAAATTGTTACATTTTCAAAAAAAAATTATTGATTCGCATTTCATAGTTGTATAATAAGTGCATTTATTACTCAGTACAAATTTGTTAATATTATTTTATTGTTAATATTTTTTTTTGTTTTTTTTTAATATTGTTTAAGCTTTGTATTGTGTATTTAATAGAATTTCTCTAAAATTGGTTGTATTTCCAAATGGATGGAAAAATGGTAAGTTATTCATCAACAATAATTTCTGAGAAAAATGAGTACTATTATGCCGAACATCAGGAATTTATGTTCGGTACGTTTACTACAATAACAAACTGTGAAGTATTTGCCGGTGCCGTTCTCCGTGCCCTTGTCGTCCGACGGTTTTTTTGTGCTCCTCGCACGATTCCGAGCTTCTCGGAGGTCAAGGGTGGGTACATGGATGTGCTCAAGGAGAAGGGGTATTCAACCCCCTCCCCATGGATACTTGAAAAATATATGTATAAACTACTTACATATAATTATATCTAACTATTGTATTTCCCAATTTTAAATTTTTTTTTTTTTTATAACAATTTATTTATTTATTGGGTATCATTTTCTCCTTATTTATCTGTATTATTTGATATTGGTGATAGTAACTATTATTATTCTAAGACCGTAGTAATTACCTAATAACTATTACCTACAATCACGAATCACAACTCTCAAGTTATCAATTTATCATATAATATCATATCAAAAATTATTTTAATAATAACTATATACTTAATTAATTCTTTATATAAATTTATTTTTATCTGTGCAATTGTGCTCATATTTTGAGTTTCGAAATTGTTTCATTTACTATTAAAATGTCACATAATAAAATTACGAACTTTTTACCACTACATCCACGAGTGTCAGTACTACTTCAGCTGATGCACTCAAACGGAAACACGAATTGGAAACGGAAAATATTCAAATGATTGATAATCAGGTAAGGTAATAATTTTGAGATTTTTGACTAACAACTGGTAGGTATATACCATGTTAAAATGTTTATTATTCGCACGCTATTAAATTACATTATTCTTTTGCATGGTGCGTAGTACGTGCATAAAGTATTTATAACATGTAGTCAAATATAATTGTTTAATAGTAATCCGTATTCACTGTGTTTAATAACCACACTAATATTACTATTACATCGTTATTATCATTTTTAATATTATTAAATATAGGTACATATAGGTACCATATTTGACTCCATAGAAATTATGTCAATAATATTTTATAAGAAAATGTCGTCTAATAGAAACTATGTATTATAACATATAATATTCTAGCAATAACGGATCAAATTAAATTTATTAACTAAAAATTAAAGCATAATTTGGAATTTTTCCTGTCGAGACGTAATAATTGCTTCAACAACTATAAACGCTCCAACTTTTTTTATTTTTTTTAATTTTTTTAACGAAAGATGATGACAAACGTTTCCGAAGCAGAAAATAGTGCATTTTTTTAAACTTAATGTCTGAATCTATGAAGTGAAATTTTTGACCTCTTCTTTCTATCTTACCGTCCATGCTTCCAATCATCCTGCGATTGGTCCTTCAGTCAGTCTATCCGTCCGATCTTTTATCCTGGAAACGTGTACTTTACCTCAACCGACTATACTGTCCTTACGGGTAATAATAAGTTCCTACACGAGATTAGCAAATAAACAATAACATACATATATATATATATATATACTATGATGAATGAATTGTAACAATTATAACAACTTTGAAACGCCTGTATAAAACCCTTTGATTAATTATTACTTTCACTACCTTAATTGTACTGTAATAAAAATATCAGTAAAAATATTTTATACGATTTATTGCATTTTCATATTATATATTT
Source organism: Sipha flava (assembly GCF_003268045.1). NCBI lineage: Eukaryota > Metazoa > Arthropoda > Insecta > Hemiptera > Aphididae > Sipha > Sipha flava. Next base: position 987,751 of record NW_020271737.1, read on the forward strand.
AATCACATTACATAATAATATACAATTTTTTTTTTACTTTCAAACATTTCACTGGTCTTAATTTATATTTAGTGCCAATTTTAAAATATAGTTCATGTAAATTTACCGAAAAATAATAATTCAGGAATGAATTAATACTGTATTTAAGGAATAATATAGTGGAGCTATATAATAGATATGTTATTCTAGTAGACTAAAAACTACATTTGAATATTGCGTTAATAAGTTGTAGGTACTTTTTGCGCCACGGACGCTCTTTTTGTTTGTATTATTGTTCATATATTGTCCAGTATCATTGTTTAAAGTTTGTGTTATCATTTTCGTGCGGCATAACAGTGCTCCGCGCTATAGCAGCAACGGTCGACGGTGGCGGTATGCCTCCATATGTATTCGTTATTTCACATTTTCAAGTTTTTCGGTTATGTTTCGCATTTTCTTTCGAGTTATGTTCTCTGTGTCACAAAAGTTTCAAAAGTTCAATATTTTTCATTTTATTGTGGTGACACTGAGGCATTTTATCTTCATTTTTAGTGTCCGGTGGCCATAGCCTTCCTGTTGAATATCATCGGCAACCAGGGTCAAGTTTTTCAGGGTCGGAACAAATTAATTTAGGGGCCCTTCGACCATAATAATAAGATATGATAAACTAAATACTCACTGAGAATAACAAAATTCTTGCAAACGTATTTTTCCAAACCTTCATCAATCAAGCTCATTTAAATTCATGTACTGCAATACTTACTTACATAATATAATTGAATATTATTCGTATTATTTATAATTTAATCGCTCAATGTAATCGCACAAATCGCTACTAGCTCACACGCACGCGGCTTTAATCGCCGACACGCAGCGTGTAAAATTGCTCAGTGTAATCGAGGCTTTATTATTAATTATTATACATCAAGACTTTATGGGAGCCACCTAAAAAATATTCCAACAATGGGGCCTGGGGAAAAATGGTTCCGTTTCCTCCCCTTTGAATAGCCCTGTCGGCAACGTCTCGTTCGTCTCGTCCCGTCCGCCTTCGTCTGCACACATCCGCATTTTTTTCGCCTACAGCCATTTTCATTAAAATCACGTTTTCTGGGTTCATGTCATTTTTGTCGGCTATTTGGTAAGTGTCGTTCTGCAAAAATTCATTGCCTTGCATTTATAACAACTGCGTTCCAGGGTGGTCACTTGCCAACAGCCATTGTAGATTACGTGGCTTTCATTCATTTGTCAGTGACTTGTGCTGTAGACCTGTATCTCCGTGACTGTGGTTCAGTAGTCGCATGCACGCAGGGGCTATGATTTTTTTGTATTATCCTTTTGTATCACTCACATCCCCGGTACAGTCACGTAGGATGAAATCCGTTATTGAATATTGTCACATGTCAGTATTGGTCGACCATTGTTTTCTATTCTTCATCTGTTCTCATTGTTTAAAGGGCGACGGGCCTTGGCGTCATAGGAAATTAATTAGTTCAATATTTGTATTTCAAGTTGTGCCATTGATGACCAACACAGTTGATATTTTTGTTTGCCTTGTGGGCCACATTCATGTATAATTTTATTATCATAATATTGATTTTTATACATTTAATAGAAATATAATTGCGTTTAGGTATTTACTTATTATTATCATTTTTTTTAAGTAAGTACAGAACTTTTTGTGCCAATCAGGAAACTCAAATACCAATACGTTTATTTATTTCTCTTTTTACAATTATATTTATTCAATCGAACAAGCCAACCTACTTTTAATGTAAGCATTTGCGGCGCCTACATGTATTTTTTAGGTCACTATCTCCCATTTTATTGCTCATGTGAATTATTAGTAATAGAGGAAAACCCTTTTTAATACGAATGTGTAGGAACCCATGAAAAATCGTATTTAAACAGGATCGGATTTTATACGAAATTGTTAAGTATTAAAACCGATCGTGGAATCGACATTAAAATACGTATACTAATAATATACCATACGAGAATGAATTGCGCACTACTTTTATACCGGCACATTTTAAAAATACCCCGTCTCATTTTTTTTCCAGGTACATTATAATGCATTATAACTTTTTCATGAGAATATTATGATGTAAACACGGAAATGACATATAAATATTAAATTTCATAAATTTATTACGTGCAGGAACGGATGAATAGTGTACCATATTACTTAAAGTTTTTGAAATATTTTATAAAATACTGACTGTGGTAATTCTACGGTATTCCCAAAGAACATCCACATATCTACCCTTTTTTAACGACTTTTTTTATGAAGTTAAAACTGTATTTTATGTCCAATGTACCTGTATGTATTATTTAAACAAAAATAAAAACTATTAAATTATTTTAATTTTATAATAAACTTTTGTCATATCAAACAAAAAATGTTTATGAAAAAAATTAAATAATTTTTTTTACATTTTACAAACTAGTTATATATAACACGTTTAAAATAACTTTATAAATTGGTTTTAATAAAACTCAGTTTATTTATGTGTTTATTAATACTTTAAATTGTATTATAATGTCTTATTGTTATATTGAGCTACATGCCTGCTGAATAATTAACAACTTAATAATATATTTCACACAGTCCAGACAAAACTGAATTGTAAATTCAATGCTGTACAAATACGAGTTTTTATTATGATTGGGCAGCAACATCTCTAGATTTATAATAACATCATCACTACTATTCGGCTACTTACTTTTTTTTTTTTTTTTTTTTAAATTTTAATTTGAAATATACAATCTGTACGATTTGCACAATAAGCATATGTGAGCAGTGTAACAATAGAAATAGAAATAAAAAAAATATTTCAGACGAGAAATTCGTGATTAAAGGAGCCACCCATTAGTGACACTTTGGCTGATGTAAATAGTGCATTGGTATGCTAATAGTTAAATAGTTAAATTGATAATTTATTTGAGAAGGTCACGACACCATGTTCTTTTCAACCTGCGTTGGGAATTACCAGGTAGAGTTCGAATGGAAAGATCTTTTATGAGTGGATTGTAGTGATTCGAAAGTTTGAGGTGAAATTTATTGTAGAAAGTTTTGGCTTCTTCGTTAATTGTTTTTATATGAAGGTCGTTATGGAGTGTATGATTTGAAACGAAATATGGGACATTTGTAATTTTGCGGAGTGTTATATTTTGGAATGTTTGAATTTTGTTGGTGTTTGATTTTTTAGCTGCTCCCCAGAGTTGGAGTCCGTAAGTCCAAATAGGTTTTAAAAGAGATTTATATATTATTATTTTTGTTTTTAAATTTGTAAATTGATTTGAATAAAGTGATTTGAGTATGCGGGAGCGTGAATTTAGTAACAGTCTTTTAGTTTTTATGTGATTGTTCCATGTTAAGCGTTTGTCGAGATGAAGACCTAAATATTTGACCGTGTCAGATGTAGGGATTTGAGTATTATTTATTGAAACGTTAGGACAATGTCCTAGTTTTAATGTGAAGGTGATGTGGACTGATTTGGTACTATTTATTTTAACCCTCCATTTTTTGTACCAGTCCGCCATTAGGTCCAGATGGAGTTGAAGAGTAGCTGAAGCTATATCTGGGTTTACGTGCATTGACATAATGGCTTTGTCGTCTGCATAATCCGCTACAAGAGTGTCAGCTAGCGTGGGTTGATCGGAAACAAAAATATTAAATAATATAGGGGATAATATACCACCTTGTGGTACTCCTGCATTAATTGTTGCGATATTTGAGAAGGCTGTGTCGAAGCGAATTTGAAAATGGCGAGTGTCAAGATAGGATTTAATTAATAGAAAAAGTGCTGAGGGTAGACATTTCCGGAGTTTAAATAATAAACCTTGGTGCCAGACCCTGTCAAATGCTTGAGACATATCAAGAAAAACACTTGTGCAGTATTGTTTCTTTTCTAACGAGGAGGAGATGGTATCGACCACTCTATGAACTTGGTGAATTGTACTATGCTTGCATCGGAAACCAAATTGTGAGTGAGGAAGAACATTATTGAGGGTGATGTGTGAGGATAGTCGTTTAAGGATGAGTTTTTCACAAATTTTAGAGAAAAAGGGCAAAAGGCTAATTGGTCTGAATGATGCAGGGTCGTCAGGTGGCTTGCCGGGTTTAGTGAACATGATTATGTGGGAAAATTTCCATAAAATTGGGAAGTAAGCAAGCCTTATGATTGCATTTATTATGTAAGTTAGAAGAATTATGGCTTTTTTTGGGAGGCATCTGGCAACTTCACCTGTTATTAGGTCGTATCCAGGTGATTTTTTATTTGGGTATTTTGATATTGTAAATTTTACCTCGTTCGGGGTGACAAATTTTTCACGTTGGCTTTCTGGAATGGGAGAGTTTAGAAATGCGTTAACTTGGTTGCTGTGTTGGAGGTCTATTATGTCAGTGTGTGGCTGAAAAATATTTGACAGATGTTTTAGAAAAA
>NW_020271737.1:992184-1030081 GCF_003268045.1 Sipha flava
GGCAGGATAGCCACAGTAGGCCCGAGTATGGCCATAGTCCTGGCAGTTTAAGCATTGTGGGATTGTGCGATGTTTGTAAGGTTCTTCTACCTTGATTTTGGCGTATAGCAGTGAGGTTAATTTGAAAATTTCAGTAGATTTTTGGGATTGTGGTAGGTCTACGAAAAATAATGGAAGTGGTAGTTTAGTAGTTTTATGTATAACTTGAGTTATTTGTTGTACTTCGAATGATAGATCTGTCAGTTCTTTTTTTAATTTCATCGACTGTGGTTGATGAATGTATATTTCGTATGACAGCGCGAATAGGTTTGTCTTGTTTGAGTTGGTAAGTATAAAATTGGGCATTGTTTTTTTTCAGATAATGTACTATGAGTCTATATGCTTCCGCGGACGCAGTTTGTATTTTTAGTTGGTCTGCTGATGATTTGCAATAAAAATTTTCTTTACCAATAAGTTGACTAAATTCGGTGCAAAGTCTATTATATTCAGTAATACCTCTCATAAATATTGGGGGAGGTAGTTTGAAAGAAGTTTCTACTTGCGTAGATGTTTGTTTTTCGTCCTGTTCGGGTAACGAAAATACCTCATCGTTGTTTGGCGATAAGACTTGAAATCGGTTTGCTGTTATAAACGGTGGCTTGACACGTTTATTTGTTTTCTGTGTTTGAGATGTTGGGGATGAAACGGACGGATCTGAGGAGCTAGATAAGTTCCTTTTGCTTGGTTTTGTGTCTTTTTTAATTTGCCAGTTATCGTTGTTGTGATCATTTAGTGTCGTAGAGCTTAAATCTGATGATTTTGCGATGTTTTTATTTACGAATTTAATCGGAGAGATTAAATTGTTAGGTTTTGTATTATTGCCTGTTGAAGCCATGATAATTAATTAAATATTTATTTAATTACGTTATATTTATAATAATATAATATAATGTAGGTAAAGGTCGGCTTTGGCCGAGTCGACCTTCGGAGAGCGATACGGCATCCGACGCGTGAGCCGGTGCTAGTGGGACGTTAGTTACGTTTATTTTGCGATTAATAATTAGACTAATGAGACTAAACGACTATACTATGTGTACGCGATTAGATAAGAGAGGCGCAACGCAGCACAGGTGTGCACTGGACGACGGCTAGCGCAGAACTGGGCTACTTACTTGTATATATTTTACTTACTAGTTCGTTCCAATTTTTTATTTTTATTTTTTATTAATGATTTTCAAACATTGGTCACTTGCCACCTGGGATGAGCACAAAGGCATGTACAATTGTACATATACATGTATATATCATAATATTTGTCAAATTTAATATGACATATGTTAATATACATTATCTTCGTCAGTACATAGGTACATTATTCATATGCATATGAATTCATTTCGATTCTCTCGTATTTATGTTATATGAAGTTATTTTAGACGTTATTATTTTATAATTTTAAATCTTCCCGTATTCGAAATGCATACCAGGTGTACCATTGATATTTATATTTCATGCACACACAGTTCAATGTTTGGTTGTTTAAAAATACGTGCATGCATTCAATAGCAAAAAAGTCGCGTGGTGTGCAAAACATAAGGTGTGCCTTCCCAAATATTGATCAGTTTAGTGTTTACGCACTATTATAATTTAGCGGTCCGATTAGATTTTTTAAATTTTTAAATGAAAGGATGGACATCTGGAACTTAATGCCTTGATTTGAATGAAGAATAGAATCAGTAGGTAAATATAACTATCTAGGCTCGGCGTGCTGCTTACGTATACGGACATTAACGGTTTTTATTATTTCGTCGGACTATTGCGTTCAAATTACTTGAAATCTGACGTAAAAAAAAAATATATTTAAAAAATGTAGAATTTACAAATAAATTGCCAAATGAAAAAAACATTTCATTAAGAAAATATTAAAGAACCATGAAACGCGTGTAGTATTTCGAGCTCCGGAAACAATCATCACATTGCCTTATAGTTTCTACGTCTTTAGAGGGCATTAAAAACGAGCCAATAGTGCAATCTAGTTATAAATAATATTATAAAAATACAAGTGCAATGAAATTATACCCAGTGAAAATGTGCACGATTAGAATTATCATACGTGACGAAAATGGATTTCAGTTTTAACATAACAATTTGCGCTTGCACCGTCGAATCATCAGCAGCAATGGAAAATTGGCTCGTCTGAAAACGATCGTTTAAGTCAGTGGTCTTCGACCCATGAATCATGACTCAAAATCGGATCGCGTAAGCTTTAAGATTGGGTCGCGATAAGTCTTCTGTTTAAAATTTAAAAAATTCATATTTATACGAGTACATATTATATTATGTATGTCATATAATATCGGATAAAAAATTGTTCGAATAAACCTGAAACCGAACTATTTTATACTATTTTATGTTTGTAGAATATTAGAATGAACACATTTTTCTCATACACTCATACTTAATTTGAAAAAAACCTCAACCGATGTACAACATATGCCACTAATCATTAACTATCGAACACATAGTGAAGTGTACACAATATACCTTAATATACCTGAGTATCTAACATAATAAAAATACTTAGCGAAAGCCAAACTCTGAAAATTATCACATTCTTAACAGTATCACAAATATTATTAGTAAATTTTAATTTTACACTAAATTTCACATACATAATTTGTCATATATGATATTGTAATTTACACGATGCGTATTACACTGCACTCTGCACTAATAAGGTGGACGTGTGCAGTGGAGTCTTTTTTGGAGGAGGGGGCAACTCATGCACTTGCCTAGAATTTAGTTAAGCCAAAGACGGCACATCGTCAAAATATAAATACATCTTTTATAAAGGTGCATATTAGTTTCCTCCCAAATTATACGAATTGCATCCCATACTTATCGTAAATATAAAGGTTAATGTACACTTGTTGTCTCCTGTAACCAAGTAATTCACAATTATTTTCGATTTGCCACCCAAGAATGTTTTTTTATATCTCATTATAGAATTAAATAGTGGTTCATAAACATAAAACATCTCTATAGAATTAGATTTATTTAAAATTATTTAATTTTTTAATTTTTTTACATCATTTAATTTTTATTATCATTAAAAATATTATTCATTGGTCCGTATATTTTATACATTTATATAAATAATAAATATACAATTATATTAGAAATGTAAGAAAAGAATTTGGTAATTTATAATAATAATTCAATACAAAACAGGTGGAAGTATCTATAATTAGTATATAAATAAAACAAAAATATGGTAATATAGTTGTAAAAAATTATTTATAACATTGCTTAGGATAATATTTTTTACTCAATATTTGTAGATACTTAAAATTTGATATTTTTTTTTATTTGAGTATTGATAAAAATTATTTTGTTTCTAATTTTTAATCGTGCATATCTTTTAGACTTATTAAAAATGTGTATTAAAATTATAGTCTCGGTCTGAATTAATTTTAAGAATTCGAAAAATGTATATATATATATATATATAGATTAGGATGTGGGGAATCAAAAATCTATTTAATTTGCTGTGGAAAGATTCGCATGCATTGGTTGTGCACTAATTGCTTAAACTTTTTTTATTCATAAATAAGTAGGAAATATTGAATCTTCTGATATATATGTACCCATATACTAAATAGTTTGAAAATTAGGTTATTTTATCGTTTAAAGGCAGCTGGGTCTATTAAAAACATATCTCTGACTTCCGCTGGAATCAAAAATTATGGGCCGAAAATACCAAAAATATATATGTTAAGTATGGTCTAATGGAATCGTCATTAGTGTATTGCGAAGCTAATCCAAATAACTGAATTTTCCTTTTACGCCACCAAGATTCGCCAAGATGAAATCGATATCCTTTTATAGAAATATTCAGCCATATACATGTTACAGAATGGTGTATGGCTTTTTCAAAGTCAATATGAAGTATGTCTGGCTTAAAATCACAATATATTTTTAAGTATAACATATGTAATACATTAAATGTACCAATATGTGATTATTCAATTTTATCTTTAAACGAAAAAAAAAAGCAAAAGGTATGTTATAGTTAATTTATTGATCCACGAATAGTAAATAATTTATTAAAATATTTGTTGCAATACTGAAATGTTCCAACAATATATAAAGTATCGATTTTAAGAGGAATTCCAAATTAGGTTTAGTAGAAAATAAAACAATTCAACTTTCTAAACCATTGTGTAATAAAAATTGATCATTTTCCAATCATTTATCTATCTCGTTTAAAACATTATAAATTTGATTTCTCGTTATATACATTATATGCATTTACTACCTGTGCATTCGGAAGCAACTAGTACCAGACCTTTTTCGTTTACAATAAATTTTAGATTACATTTAGGTGGCAACTCGTAAATAGTCGGGAGGCAATGCTTATAAAAGTTATTGACCTTTTTGACTTCGGGAAGCAACTAGTACTCGCTCTTTTACCTATAAAGCCATTAACATGTTGTAAATGAGAAAAATGAAACCTGTACTATACGAATACTTTTGTACAAAGTACAAATCATTATGTTCTTAGACTAGTTTGTCTCCCCACATTAATTGGTACTTTGGTCAAATGAGCCGCCGACTCGGCAATTTAATAAGAGTAGATGTGCGTCCGGTTGACGGTTCGAGTCGGTTAGTTTAGCCACATTAAACATTTTCATTGTCCTTAATTTACCCCGTACTTATGGATTCGATCCGCACTCGTCAGTTTAGGGTTATTATTTTTAATTTGACCCGGTACCGTTCGTGATGCGACGGGATATATTTTTCACTTGTTTAACGATCGAACAAAAAAAAAAATTTAACCCAGAACAACTTCGATCATTGGTTCATTATGCTGAACTCGGTGTTCATAATGTAATACGACGTATATCAATAGAACTTTATAAAATATAATATTAATGTGGTAAAATTAATAGTGTTTTACAGTGGTGTACACCAAGGTTGGTTCAGAAAATTGTGTTTAAATGTCATTTGAATGCAATCATATTATACAACCCATAACAAACAAGTTCACAGGACTCACACGGGTTGCCTAGCCCAGCCCTAGAGCGGTGAGTTCTCTTTAGTGCGTAATCAATACAATCAAATGCAAAAAATGTACTGCGCCCACGCCTGTAGTAATGACAAAATATTCATTTGAATATATTCATATATACGTATACATGCTTGCTAGGAGTCTATCTCAGCAAGTTTTCGGTAATATTAACATTTTATCACGAGCTTGAAGATTGTGGAGTACCATGCTCGTTTAACGATCACAAACATTATAATAATTAACAACTGAAACGAGTATCATATTTATACTCTTTTTTAATGACATATGTATTTCAATAAATTAATTTAAGTTTAGGCTTGAAAGAATCATTTTATCAATTGACTTTTGGGTTTGATTTTTTTTTTTTAATTTGATTCACTTACTTATAAAGCCATCAGTGGCAGCTCGTGCTATGGGGCACACGGGCACGTGCCACACCTATAAAATTGAAAGAAAGAAGAAGAATTTAAAATTGAATGGCTATTGGCAGTGTTGAATCCAGGTATACTTCAGGGGGGGGGGGCGAATGCCCCCCTGAAATTTCTTTCGCACTCCCTAACAAACTTCGAAATCGGATGGGATAAGACACATTGGAATATTGTATGAAAATAAGTATTGAAGGCGAAGAAGACCCACCTCAGGAGTTCATTGAAGAAGTAATTTATTTATATGCAAGAAAAAAAACTCGTCGCATAAAATTAATTTAAAAAATAAAAATAAATAATTAATAATACAATTTATAATATATGACAACCCTAGATTAACCTTAGATTAATTTAAAAATTAAAAAATCAATAATTTCTTTCTAATTTGTTTTGTAGTTGTATCTAAATTTAAAATTTCTAAATTATAATTTTATATTAATAGGTATTAGTATAATTCATAATACTATGTATCACCATTCACCAATGAAAAAAATTGAGCCCCCCTCCCCCAGAGAAATTGTCTGGATTCAACACTGGCTATTGATATTTCTTCTAACCATCATAATATAGTTGGTAAATGGTATATTATTTGAAAATATTATCGAAAAAAAAAATTGTATGAAATACGGGCACAGTCGTGCGCACGGGGGTGGCCGGGTGGGCCGCGGACCCCCCTACGGACTGGCTTTTTCTTTAATAAATGTATATCTATACTATACAAGATAGCGAACATTTTTACATTTTACATGAATAAAGTGAAGCCCGTTTTAATCTTATAGTATAGAATTGATATCTGTGAATGAATGTAATAAAGTTGTTAGTTATTAATCAGACTAATCAGAACTTACATATAATATAAAAATTGAAGATGTAATTGATACATTCGAAAACCTTACTCCCATGGACAGAAGTATGGAGTTGTAAATAGTATAATAATATGTAAATAAGGATTTCTTAAGTATAAATTGTGAAAGTTTAAATAGTATTTATTTTTATATTTGCATATTGAATTAAATAAATAATTTATAAAATTTAATATATTTAATTATACTAGTAGTCTTTAGTACAAGAATCTTTGGTTCACTTTTTTAAGGTCCCCCCCCCTGCGGACAATGTCTGCGCACACCTATGAATACGGGTGCTCCTACATACAATACGTACATACTGATACTATACTCGTATTATACGGCCATTAGGCGATTTCCCCCGCTTTTTGATAAGAATTAATACGGGGTTGCCGGGCACAATCGTATCGTATCTAAATTCTATTTTTATAACGATTTACGAGATTTTGTTGATCTTATCGTATTCGTATTGTTATCGTCGACCGTCTTCCTTGGCACAGAACAAACACTAATTGTTTATTATCGATTATAGGAACATAATAATTATTAATCATTTTTTGTTCATTCTTTTATTTAATTAAGTGTAATATATTTTCATTTAACGGTGCTCTTTTTATACGTTACAAATTTACAATAAGTAACTAATTTATTAAATATTTAATTTAATTTAATAAATTCATCAAAGTATTCATGAAGAAAAAAGACAGACAAATCGATTTGGAATTCAAAAATCCATCGAATCGCCATGCAAGTTTGGCACTTGTAGCCTATGCATCGGTGTACTCGATGTACAATCACGTGAATCGAAATTTTAAATATTGTTTTTATTTTTTGTAGAAAGTTAAAAAATGAAATTAAATTGTATTATTACGTGACCGTTGTCAACGTTGCGTGCATGACTTATTGTTACGATTCCTATTGTTGCGAGTCACTTCACAATTTTTTGCCAAATCGGCTGAAATATCGAATATATAATGTTGTACGCCAGACGAGGAGAGACGGCTGACGCCGTCGACAGTCAATCTTAGTTGACATGTGACCATCTTAATGCGAGTGTAACTTCAGATCAAGTGCGTTTATGCGCGTCACCTCCGCCGTTCCATAACTGTTCGACGCCTGTGGTCCAGTAATCAGATGCATACATTAAACTGACTATATATTAAGCAATAACCGTCATTGTATTGCTCATTTGATATTTATATGTTTTACGAAATAGACGAGTCTTTGGAGTCTCGCAAATATTAATCGTAGGGATTCTACTATAGATAACTCATATCTTTCACGCTATCGTTAATGAACCGACACGTTGCACTGAATTATCGCGTCGTCGTCTTGCAATACGTCTTGAATACGCTTCGATCTGCGAGATACTAAACCGCATACGAACCACTGCAGCTGTGCCGTATTTCGTTCGGGACAGCAACGATATAGTTCACCCACGGGAGAGTACAAGACACGAAAACCACTGTGAAATTCAAAGCTTACATTCCCAAGGAAGGAAGTATCTACATGCAATCCGATGTACGTGTAACGTAGAAATGATGCGTACAACTTTTCCAGGCGTTACACCGTGTCTCTACACGGATGCTAAGAAAAATCGAACAGGAAAAGTAAGAACCGCTTATCGTGTGGACCACAGTAGCTTTCTCCGTTCGACCAGAACGTAAACCACTGAATTCGCAATAGGGTACAGGCCCCACCTCCGGGTTATGGGTACCTCCACGGACGCCTATTTACGTTCTGTACATGAATCTAGCACTAAATCAAGTAATTCTAAATCAACGTATAGTCCGGAGTAGTAATTTCTGTTCCGTTTTATACACGAGTTCGGCACTTCAGCGTAATACATGTTATAAAATATTTAATATGTACTTTTTATATAATATCATAAATAATATTCCGTTCAATATTTATTAATTCAATTTATATTTGGTATTTAACCATTAATAATTGTTACAACTTGTCACGCATTTTTATAAATCAGCTTAAATATATAATAATAAAATAATGTTAGTCTTGTAATTAAATGATTAATATATTTTTTTTTTAATAATATTTATTTTTATTGTAGCTAGAACTGAAACTACCTAATAATAAATAATAATCCATTCAATGTTTATTAATTTAATTTATATTTGGTATTTAACACATTTTTATAAATCAGCTCAAATATATAATAATTAATTGTTAGAATTTGTCACACATTAGTCACACACTTGTTAAACATTTAGGTTTGTAGGTAGATATATAACATGTATTACGCTGAAGTGCCGAACTCGTGTATAAAACGGAACAGATATTACTACTCCGGACTATACGTTGATTTAGCACCGAGTGCTAGATTCATGTACAGAACGTAAATACGCTCCACGGACCCCATGCACAATACTTTTACATTATTACTCCGTTATTATTATTATTACTACGGACGTTGTAGTAGAATAATGCGGTGCAACACGATTGCGCAATTTTTCCATTTTTGACCCGACTAATTACACAACGATTGCGCAAAAAATTTGTAACGTGATTGCGCCCGATCCCTTTTTACCTGATAAAATCACAACACAATTGCGCACCAAATTATGTGTACATACTATATATAATAATTTATGTACGACATTAAATAATGTATACAATACATACTTTCTAAAATTTGCATGTACATACACTCAAACTATTGATTCACAAAATGCACTTTTTCAAAATGAAAATGAAAATTTAATTGAGCTAATGATAGTTATAATAATAATATCGACTAATGACTATCAGTTAAGAAAAAAAAATGTCGACTATTAACCTTGTCAGTATATACATTTAGCATACATGTAATTTAGAAAAAAAATAATTTTTAACTAAGCCAACAATGATAATTTGTTGACAGTCCTAAACCTGTAATAATTGGGAAGGAAAATTGTGAAGTAATAGGTTTCATAATTTTGAGTGCATGTTTATGAAAATTATATGTAGAAAGTATGTATTATATATATTATTTTAGGTTATACATAAATTATTATACATAATATATACACATATTATTATTTGGTGCGCAATGGTGTTGTAATTTTATCAGGTAAAAAGGGATCGGGGCGCAATCGTGTTGCAAATTTATTGCACAATCGTGGTGTAATTATTCCAGCCAAAAAAGGAAAAATTGCACGACCGTGTTGCAGCCAAATACTGTCGTGCGCTGATTGTGGGTACCAGGGGCGTATTTTAGGAACATATTTTAGACATTTACGCTTTGCTCAACATTCACAAGAATATACCCATAAATGTGGATAATATTATTTCTAAATTTGGAAAAATAAAACAAAGAAAGTTAAACTTTGTTATTTAATTTTAAAAATTAACAATTTCATAAATTAATAATGTTCTAATTTTAATTAATAATTTATTTAATTATTTTGTAATTGTGTATTATCTTTTTTCCTTTCGAAAAAATGACCCCCCCCCAATTTGAGTTCTAGGTTCGCCCCTGGGTACAAAGGGATGGATTCGCCCGGAAAACACGCGTTCGTCGCGCTGACATGATTAATTCGTAATCATAACCGCTGAACACGCCGACGTACCGACTTTCGTGTTTTCTTTCCCTCCCCGGTCTTGAAAAAAAATTAACTATTAAGTAAACTAAGCGCAGCAGATACGTATCATAAACGTTACGTTTCGCCCGACTGAGAGGAGGTTTATTTTTTCAACAGCAAAAAACATTATTACGCGTACACTGTCATCGAGTTGGAAGTATACTATTATCCATAACCCTTGTATGTACATTTATACTACATGCCGACGTTTTATGTCCTGTTTTTATTTCACTCGGAAACCAATAGAATATGAATAAAAATCCGTCCCCGTATTCCGGTCCTGTGAACAATGGGATCGTATGCCTCCGGTGCACTACTATAACGTTTTATTTTTCATATTATACGACCTATACTATAAGTCTATGAGCTGGGCGATTTTAACGATAACGATAATATTTCTGTGAGTACACAATATCAAACAAACTTCGTGTGTCGGATTTTAATCAGTTCTCCGCAGAATATTTATCACTCCTTGCATGCATCGGTCGTAGTACTGCTGGAAGTAAAATCAGTAGTTTTGACGTACGAAAGACGCAAAAAACAGGTTCACCAATACCCAATCTGAACATAAATAAAAATGCGACAAAACGGTTTCAACAATTTTTTAAATTTTTATCCAGCACACATGTAGTCAGTGGCGTATTTTCAAATTTTTTGTGGGGGGGGGGTCTAAATATTAAGTACCTATAAGTTTATAATATAAAAAAAACACATACGAGTTATGATGTAAATATGTAATAACTATATTATTTATATTAAATTATGTATATTACTACTATTATGATTTATTAATACAAATTAATAGTCGGCGTACCTACTAATATAATCATATAATAATTATTATTATGTTACGTCGTTATCGTCGTCGGACTCGTTTTCGTCGTAATTGTCGTCGTCGGACGGCGACGACGCGACAAAAATAACCAAAAGTTAAACCAAAGTAAAAACCCATAATATAAAATTAATATTCTCTTTCTCGGTACCTACGTACCAAGTTTTTTTGACTTTTTAAATTTTTTTCTGGGGGGAGGTCGAGACCCGAGACCCCCCCCCCCCCAAATACGCCACTGCATGAAGTTAACATTCGAATATTTGGCGTGAATAATACGCTACATACCGTAATTTTTTATTTTCATGTTTCGACGAGGTAACTAAGTTTTTCGATTTTTTTGGAAAATATAAAATCAATGGTTATATATTTTCAAGAGCTTAAAGTCTATCCTGAAGAACAAAAATTCTACTAAAATGTTTATCCTGTATATTTTATGCTACTCGACTCGTATAAACTATAAAAATATTATAATCATAAATTAACTGTATTGGTATAATATTCGGTTTTCAGGACGTATATCCATGCGCCGTATTCAGAAAATCGAAATTCCGCTACATAAAATAAAACGAAAAACATAAAATTATATTGTAAATAATAATATCATATATCGATTATATTATTATTTATAGTTTTTATTATATATTAGGTATTTATTTGTAAGTTTGTCGAATTTTTTAAATATATATTATACTTAAAATAATCCGAAAAACTTACAAATATACGAATAAAATATAAACAATATAATGACGGAGGAAATGAGTGCTTAAACGTCAAAAAACAAATCACCCTTTTCGTATACATTATACTCGTATATACCTATATACAAATCTCATATTATTATGTACTTAAGTAATATAATATAAAATCATTATTATACCGTTTTATACGTATATATATTTATGAAGTATAGTATTTTGTAATATAAAATTTTGCAAACGGTTGTACCTATATTATACTCGCTGCATTCTTATTCCGAAAACGCAAAACACACAAAGTGTGGTAATAATATTAATAAACAAGTAAGTGACACCGTTTCACGTATACTTTCATATTATTATGTAAATAAATTATTTCAACTTGCAATGAGAAAGGCTCTATACACGTGTATTATCCTATGGAGGGTTGCACAGTAAACAAATCTAGTCATTTTTATTTATTTATTATTATTACTATTTCATCGCACCGACTACATTTCGGGTTGGATAAAATTTTAACTATTTTTATTCTCACAAAGAATCTGTATAAATTCTCCTAAAACTATAACACAGTAGTATTATTATAAACTTAATTTAAATAATAATTTAAAAACATTGTTTTTATTTTTTTATTTTTTATTTTTATTAGCTTCAAGTATAAAACTATTACAGTTCAACGATTATAATAAAGTGCTTAAAATTAAGTACATAATAATGACATTAAGATAAACAGATATTACTATCGGTGAATATGACATAATTGTTAATTAGGCCAATTCATAATAAATGAACTATGGAATGGATTGCTTTTGCAGTATAGCTGTAAGGAAGGAAATTAATTAGTGAAGAAAGATCTGAAATAAATTTGGAAAATATGTGGTTGTTAGTATAATTATTCGATAATGGAGTATTTTTAGGATCGGCAACGGAAGCGTAGGATACTTTGGAAGGGAGGGATAATGGTTTTAGAATGATAGACGTGAATACAGTGTTCGGATTTCGTCGAATTGAATGAGTAAATTTGCGATGTTTGAGTAATAGTAATCAAATATTATAAATATTATTATATAATTTATATTATTAATTATATTATTATATTATTATATTTATATTATTAATATCAAATATTATTATAATCAAATATTTTATAATTCTATGATTATTCTTTAACATCGAGGAATATGAATACCACTGATCAGACTTGGGTAAAATATTTTTTTAATAGTGATTGGAATAAATACTCGATTACTTATGATTACTTATTATTATTACTTAGTATTCCGATTATGTATTCGAATACTTTAAAACAGTTATGCTTAAAATACTGTACAAATATTCCAAATACTTTTTAAATATTTTTCCGAGATGTAGGTGACTACGTGTATATTTTATTGACATAAATATTTAATCGTCTCTCGCTGGCCGTCTTAAGATATTCCAAACCGCTCACCTTTGCACCAATCATCCTCATACCATTTACAATTACTATCTATAGAATCTTTTTCCGCTAAAATTCAGAAATCCTCTCTGTTGTATACGTTAGGTGACTGTTTGCCAAGTTGCTACTTTTTTTGAGGTATACAATAATTTAGACGTACACATAAAACGAATAAAATATCTCGAATTTGAGACGGTAGACAAGTGTAGTAAATAGTAAATACCCACTTTAAAATTAATCAATAAATAACGTAGTTAACATTGAAAAATGTTGAGTGATTACATTATTAAATTTGGAAGAGAATTATTGAAATTAGCAAAAAGACGTATTAATATATTTTTTTAAAAAATTAAGATTTTATATTAGTTTAAAATTCACACAGAGTTACAACTCATTTTTGACAATATATGATAATTTATTTTATTTAATAGGTACATAAGTTAAATCACTTTGTTATGTCACGTAGTAAAATGTTTGAATTTTCAAATTTTACTTTCTTTAACATTACAATACATAAAAAGCCGTTTAATTACACTGTGTACAGAAGATGGAAACAATCATCAAAAGTATCTACTTTTTGTTTCCCAAGTTATCAATTTTTAAAATAAATCTAATTTTATTCTATTTACTAATTTTCTTTAGATTACAAAATAGTTAGTTCTGTTCTGAGACGTAAATTTGAGTAGACAATATTATAGATCGAAAGTATCTTGGTAAAATAAACAATAATACACGAATTTATGAAAACAATAATAATAATAATACATGTTACATAATACTACCATAGTAATATTAATCTAGATAGAATATTTTTCTTTTACGGTTCAGGAAAGAACCAATAAATACTAAAGCTTAAGCTAACCGTTTAAAATTAAATTATAACTTTAAAACTAGTCGTTAATTTAATAAATACGATGCTTGGAAGTATATTCATTTTATTTTCCAACACACAGTCAAATAACTACAATAAGATAATCAACAATGAAATACTCGTGTTCCTCTTGCAAGACAATTAAGTATCCTAGAACCTTTTTTCTTTGAAAAAGACTGATCAGTTACTTGTATTAAAAAAAAAAAAAAACTATATAACAATATAGGTAATATAATTTATATTATTTTATGATATCATAATTTCTTGTCGACGAATCATCAAGAAGATAACTATAACCAAATGATGAAGGTTGAATGAAACCAAATGATGAAGCTTGGTTGTGAGACGGGATAGTCTTAAAAGCCCAACAAACCCTAAAAAAAAGAAGAAGAAGCTATAACCAAATAAAATAATATTAATTATTACTTTAAATTTTTAATCAATTATTTATAGTTTTTCATCTGTATAATAAAACTGTATTATAATTTGTTAATTAAAAAGTTAAGTATTATTTATAGGCTCACAGTTTTCCATAAAAATCGTTTTTACCTTAGATGTTTTTATACAAACCATAATAAGAGGAAAATGTATTGAAGGAAATCGACCCATTTTTTCTTGTTCGTCTGTCAAATGTGCAGCCTAGCAGAAACAGAAGCGTGCTTCTGCTTACGAAGGAACATAAATAATGATGTTAATTATGCAATCAAAACAAAAAAATAGTTTTGAGAGCATGATATATTTTTTTTTTTTTTTTTAAAGAATATCATCTGACATGGAAGTTACTAATATTTAAAAATCAAATTTTAAAAAAATCCACGACTATTTTAAACTCTACGCACAACGTTAACGTTACACTTTTTGTTCTATAGAGTGTACAAGTGATATGCTGCAGGTAAAGTGTAAACAAATACAACTGAACATAACCAAACATCCTTACAATTAAACGAGTAGTTATAGTTACGAGAAAAAATTATATATTTATTTTAACATTGATTATAGTTTTAACAAGGAAAATAATAAATAATCGACCAATATTGTAAAATGTAATATATACTTTTACTTAACAAAAAACTTAGTACTACGAATTTTATCCATACCCAAAAATATTTATTTGTATGAAAGTTTCCCTATCTACTATTCATTTTTTTCCCGTCCGATCACGGCCATTGTAGTTTTCAAACCGATGTGCGATAAATTGCACAATAGCTTACTACTAGCCGGTCAAAAAGCCGCGGAAAAATATGATATGACGTGTCAATGCGATAATAGATGAAAGAAATACGAAATGTATTATCTCGGACCGAAGACGTCCAGTGTGTCTACGTCTCGAAGATGCGGTTTTTGGCTCCACGACTATGTCAATCCAAATAAATTGTTTTTCTCCTATACAGATTGATTGTTCTCATAAAGCGTCTACATTGTCAGAAATTTCTCTGCAAGTTTTCTCGGACGACACAACAATTATGGTTATTTGTGACTATGAGTTTAGGAACTTTAAGACGATATGTATGTATGTGTGAGTGTGCGTTTGCGTGTGCGTGTGTGTAACGTATAACAGAACGGGAAAAGATGTATGTACATAATTTAATTCATGTACATGTGTGCCATGTATAGGATGTATGAGGAGTAGACAAAGAAAGAAAAAGATCGCTAAAAGCTTTTGTTTCAAGAATGAAGCAACATCCGTTAAGATTGTCAAAAAACAAATTAGCAAGATTACTTTTGCAACTGTTGGTGTTTATTGGAATCAATTAGGAAATTTTATTTGAAAAAATCGGAAAACTATAAGGTTTACTATTTAGCTGTAAAATTGTCTGCGCTGTTAAGTTTCTTAACGTCGCATAGTGGTCGGAAACGTAATCTAGCTTGCCTAAATTAATATCTCAGAAGAAAATCAATATTTTTGAATGCGGTTTTTTTTACAATAATCTGTATACAGAGGTCAATTTGAAAATGAAAAAACATCTTTGTGGAATTTAATTTTTGGAAAATTTTAAATAATTTGTCCTTTTATTATTTATTTATTTTTTTAAAATTTTTTTCAATTTTTTTCAATTTTTTTTATTTTTGTTGTCCAGATACTAGAACCAAGATTGTAATGAGATGTCTCACAACCAATTCTCTAACTATCTCTACACCTTTTCAAACCATTTTATTACCTTATTTTTTATTTAATTAAATATATATATATATTCAAATTATGGAAAATTTTATAAGATATTCTATAAAATTTTAATAAAGGCTCTACCTTTTTTTCTTCATTCTTTCAGAACATTCACTAAATATTTTAATAGGACGACCAACATTATCTGTTTTTATTTTAGACGAAAAATTAAAAACATTCTTAAGCTATTGATTTTCTTTTTGAACAAATTTGCTATAATTTCTGTAATATTTATTCCACTTTTTATTTTAAATTATAATGAAATTTAATAATTTATTTTTTATTTCCTTTTCATTGCCTGTATTATGTAGCTTTACGTTGCATTGCTTATTAATAAACTCATATAAATAAAACTTGAACTCAACATCAGTAAGATTTAATGATCTTTTTTTCCGCAACAATTCAAATAGATCGTGAAATGTCAAATTTATTATGCCACTCTCTCCATTACTAGTCCCTAGAAAGAAATACATTTAAGGTGTAAACGCAAAAAGACGCAATTTTTTTTTTTTTATCTGTATAGCCCATTAGTTAAACTTTAAATTGTAAAAACGAATACATTTTTAAAACTACTCTTTTAAATTTAAAAAATATTGAAAAATCGGAATTCTTCAAAATTGTAAAATAAAAAAATGTATTTACCTTGTTCCGCAATGTCCATAATGTATATCAAAAGAAAAAAAATTAAATCTAGAACTTGTACACTTAGTACCACGTGATACAATAAAGAGAACGCAATGATAACACTATACTTTCAAATTTATATATTGTATACACTTATCTGAGAATTCAGCAAGGTTAGAAATATCTAAATTTATCATAAGCTTCATTTTATCTCTAATAAATATAAAGTCGATAATGATTTTATGTCATAAGTGGTATATGACATAATCTTAAATTTTCATTTAGGCAAGCTAAATTACGTTTCCGACCACTGTGCGCCGTTTCGCTTTAAAATATAATACGTTCGGTTAATATGTCTGAAATTGTTTATGAAAATGAATGCAATTACGGCCAAATAGTATTCGATTGTGAAACGTTAAGTCGATTTACACGCGCGTGAAGAGTCTTTTGTTTTATCATGTATTTATTTTATTATATATTTTGTATTGTGATGTAAAATATTCTGATAAAATCATTACTCATTTGTAGCAGGGACACATGTCATTATCAATCACGACAAAGAGCTTTGTAGGTAATTTAAAAGTTTGCTGTTGGTGAATGACCATCATCAGCAAAACTCAAATTATATTGATGATATTTTAATGAAATATCAAACACGTCGATATAAAACCATCGGTATAATGTACGGGTTTCGAGTATATAAGTTCTTTAATGTGCTAAAATGCACAACAAATAATTTCAAGAATAATCTTGTACAAAATTTATAAGGTATGCAAATCAAAAAAAAAAAAAAAAAACTAATGGACATAATAAAATAATAAAAAAAAGTATAATCATTTAAAGTTGATTTTAAAAATAGCATGAGTTTTAAAAAGTCATACATTTGTTACATTTTTCATACTTCTTTATAAATATACAGAAATTTATAAAATGTACTTGAAATTGAAAAAATTAAAAACACGTATAATTTTTATCTGCAGACTTTTAAATTATAAAATAAAAAACTATTACTTAATTTTAAAATCCTGTCAAATATAAAAAATTTGATTTGTATATTACGGTGTTTCTAAACCTGGAGGTCACGAATCCCTAGTTAAAGGGTCGCATCAGTCAGAAATAATTAAACACTGTTGTAGACAAACAAACTTTTATTCGCATTAAAAATAAAAATAAGTATACATAACCATAATGATAAAAATGAAAAAGTTCGTTTATAATACCTATGAATACTCTATAAACTATAAATAAAGTAAAAATAAAAAATAATGTGATAATTTTGATTGTTTTCTGCTCGAAAGTTTGTTTAGTAGCGGTTCCACATTGGAAACACATAAAAATGATTTACTTATTTTCTTATGAAAATGAACAGTTTCTGTAATTAGTTTTTAAATACCACTTTGAAAGAAAGCCTTTTTCATATAGATAATAAGTGACGAATGGAACTAATGTTTTCAATGCCTCTATATATATGTTGTAATAATAGATAATAACTTGAATTAGTTTTTATTATAAGGAGGAGAGGGGTTATGAGATGGCTTATTTTATTTCTTACCTGTTTTGTGAGTCGTGACGTTAAAAAGATTGAGAAACACTGATATATTATACTTAGGCAAATTATTTGGAAAGTTAATCATAATAACTTATAATTCTCCGTAAGAAGTTATGTGTAGTTTCTTATTATTTTTTATAAGACCTATCTTTTACAAAGAACTAAAAAAAATTCAAACGATATTAAAATTTGTTCTATATACCATATGAATAAAAGTCCTTATGTATATTTATAAGTTATAACACAAAATAATTTACATTCAACTGCTATAATAGTATTAACATGTGTTCTAATAAATCTTATGAAAAATATGATGGTAGAAGAACGTTATACATTTAAAAAAAAAATTGTAAACGTCATCGAATAAAATTTCTATTAATTCAAGGAAAGTGTACAGACATCCAAAACATCCCCCTTGTTTGCGATAAATTAGATAAATTAAAACCTTGAAATTATTGATTTTTCAGATAATTCGTATTTTATATTATTTTTCAAAAAAAATAATAGATTGACCAGAAATGTTATAACATTTTTTATAAATAGTATTTGAATCTACAGTTTAGGTTTTTACAATTTTATGCTTAATGCAATATACTCGTATTTTGAATTCAATAAAAAAAAAAAAATCGTACACTACCCTGTTTGACAATAATTAACTCCTTGTGACACGTGAAAGACATTAGTAATCATGACCAAATTTCTTTCTTATATTAATGAACATAATGAGAGAGTGAAAAATCAAAAATATTATTTTTTTTCCTTCACTTATGACTAAGGGCGACCTTAATATAGGGTGTCTCAAAAAGATAAGTTATTGCGGCAATGCCAAACATCCCCATGTGTTTAAATCATAATAATATAAGAAAAGTATAAAAATGTAGGCATCCCTTCACTTATTTGAGACACTTCGATCACTGTGTACATCGCATATCACGTGGGATTGATATCTATATTCGGATATGAAAAAAGACGTGGAAATATTTCTGATCTGAAGAAACAGACTCAGTAATCTTGTCTTTTTTTAATTTTAATTTTCGGAGTAATACTACTATACCTAAGAATGACGTACCTATAATATAGTATATCGGTATACCTAAGTACTTGTTAACTATGTGAGCAATTTACGATAATCTAACGATCATTTAAATTTTAAATTTGATATAAGAATAATCGTTCCTAATCAAATTTTTAGATTTTTAAAAACTGAGGCGAAATTTTATCAAATCATTTTTTGAACACCATTTTACTATAATAAAATATTGTTAATATTGTATTAATTTCATCAGATTAATCATTAAGATTATTTAATACTTACTACTACAAATATATGATGCGTTCGATTAAGATTGAGTTCAAAACGTGTAGACATGATAAAATAAATACTATAATAATATTGAACATTAAAAAATCTAGATCATTTTCAAATGTGTCGAATAAAAAAAAACATCCTTGTATAATATTTACGAAAAAATGTGTTATGTATTCAAAAAATAAACAAAATAATACAACTATATTTATTATTAGCATTAAATAGCATACATTAACATTTCGAACATATAAACAGTGCGGGATGGAATATTTTAGTGGACAAAACTTCCATCAGATTTTTATCATTGATATGTTTGTAATTATTTTAAAATACTCTTCAGTATAATTTGTGTGCTATTGATTAAACTCAAGCTTAATGTTTAATTTTTTACATAGTATTTCGATTTCAATTCGAACTTGCAGCTTCACATCAGGTTTCTCGTAAAGTTCGAACAGACTGTTCATCATAGAAATCGTCCAGCTATTTTTCACACTAAACCTTCCCTCTGAGCAAGATTCGAGTACTTTACTCATAAACTGTACAACGAAAATCAATTGCTCGTTGCCTCTCCCGTACGATTCGGTCAACAGACGTTTCAAGTCGACGTCTTCCTTTGGTAGCTGTTTATTTTTCCCCAGAGTGATCATACCCAACCAATGACCTAGGTTTATGATCAGCCGTTTATCAAAATGGCTTGGGATTCTTTTGTTTCTTCCTAACAGGATCTAAAATCATAAATTTTACATAATAATATTCCATCAGTACACAATACAAAATATTACTATGTTGTTAGTAAAAAAGTTAATGTTTAATCGCGTGATAATTGTTATAATTGATTATAATACTACACAATAACAAACACGAAATATTTGTGTGGATATTTACTTTAACTTTCTTCAAGGTGTCCTCCAGTATTAGCGAGTTCAATAGTTCGTTGTTCCAACAGTCCAAACAGCTCGAGTACAAATCGTGGAAATTTAATTCGTTCTTCACCCGTCCCATGATTACGTGCCTCGAAAACCAGGGCAGGTGATTTTTGTTGATCAGACGTTTTATCTGTCCACACTGCAATGCCCAATTACAACGCACGAAAGAAGGTTAGTTGTTGACAAAATTATTTTGTCAACGATTTAGCTGTACATTTACTCTTATGAATAAATACGGAAATCACAATGGAAACACTTGGTCTACACCAGGGATGGCCAAACCATGTTGGCATGTGGCTCACTTTGGAATGTTTGAGACCCACGATTTTATCAAACATTAACAAAAAAAAAAATTATTTTTGTTCTAATAAAATATTTTAGAACGCCCGCACAACGCGGAAGCCGTATTATTAACAACATAATCGCAACAAACTGTTTGATTCATCAACAAAATCTTTGTTCCCGAGCATCTGTAGACAATGAACCATGTTAGTCATAAAAACGGTGAATTACATTCGATCTTCCGCACCGACAATTTAAAGAGTTCTTAAAAGAATTAGATTAAATTTATAAAAACAATAATAATTCATTCTGTTTATTTCAAATAATTAATACACTAAAACTTATTTAATAATAATATTTAATCCTGTTTAAAATGTTTACTCCAAATTTTTTTGTATTGAAACAAAATATAATTTTATGTGACCCGCGGGTTCGTAATGTATTTCCAAAGTGGCCCGCAAGGTCATTTGAATTGGCCACTCCTGGTCTACACAATGGTATACAAATAATGTGAACAAGTGATCGGACGCGTTCTTACCTTCGCTTGGTGATTCGCCTTGCTCAGGTTGTTCATGATAAAACGAATTTCACCCTGCACTTGTTTCGACGGTAGGATTATCTGGACTTCATCCACCGGTTTGATGAACACCGGACGTTCCGGGGTAGGCGGCAATACATCGGTCGCTGCCGTTTTGGTATTCACCAGAAGTTCAATCGGTGTTGGTGATCGACTGTCGACAACTGTATTCCGGGCATACGATTCCGTGACTCCTCCGTTGATTTCTTCTGTCGAAGATTTTCGTTTGTCGGCGACTTGTTGAGTCGGTGGTTCAAGTCCGTCTATACAGTCATTTATGCACTACGCGAAAAGATAAACCACGTTTAATGATTAGAATAAACGATGAAATGACGTTTTGAATGAAAACGCGGTGAATTAGATTTTACCAATTTTGTTTATTGAAAAATATATCAATTATTTATGCTAGATTAATTTCCAAATTGATGCTTCAATAATAAAGCGTCTTAAATTTTTATAATAGTATTTGGGACATCTACATTTTGAGTATAACTATTAATATTTTTACATTACCTTATGACATTGCACTGGAGAAACATGAAATGTTATGAAGATATTCAGCACTTGACATAGAGTTGTGAAAATGCGCTGGATAAAATCGTAGACCTTATAGAAAACACTGGTGAACGCCATTGTGGAATTTTCTAATTCCGGATATAAATGTTATTTCAATAAAAAATACGATTTTAAATAGCGAATAAATACAAGAGTTATATGCACTACAAATAATGTCTATAACGTGACAAAATGCATTGGTCAGAATGTAGTTATTATCTGGTCGCGTCAGATTATAAAACTAAAGAAATCTTTTTTCAAAAACAATCATATGGACATTTTTAAACGTTTCTATAGATAAATATCATATATGTTAGTGTAGATTTCTTTTAAGCTAGTGTTTATTATAATAATAATTTAAACAATTACATTTGGTAATTGATTGGTGGAATTGGATAACATCAAGGTGCGAAGGTAATTATGCTATAAGTAATTGACTAGATTGCTTATATAGTGCGAGTTTGGGACGATATAGCACAGCTCCTAATTTAAATCGCATATTTAATCGCATATACCCATATTGGTCGGAAAAAAGATGTATGTAGGTATATAATAAATTTGGTGTGTGAATAATTCTTAAATATTTTTATATATTATATAATTTATTTATCAAAAATTTGAATTCTAACATATAACAATTATTTTTTATTCAGATACATGAACAAGAAAAAATAAGTAATTAAAGAACATTTTTCATAATTCACCGAATTATTTTCAATAGCAGGCACATCTATTAAAAAAGTTATATCGAAAAAAAAACGTTTTTGATTTAAGTTTAGCTAAACTGAGAGGCCAAGATTATGATGGAAGTTCTAACATGTCAAGTTGTTTTATTATAAAAGTATACTTTTCTTATTATAATAAAACTTATTGTTTATAGGTATGTATAACGGTTTACAAGAACTTATACTAAAAGAACAACCATTTGCTGATTATATACATTACTTAGCCATAGATTAAGTTTATCAATTTTAGAAGCATGCGAAATATCAATAATAACAAATATGTTTATAATAGTAGCTTTCGTGTCAGTATTTTTTGAATAGTTTTTTTTTGTCTATAAAAATGTGAGAATGAAGAAGATAATACTAATATCAAGTCATTCATAACAAAGTATAATGACGAAGAGGAAACAAATAGAGAAATTGAAGAATCTGAGTGCAATGAATTAAACTATTCTGATATCAATCAAATAAAACAATTAACAGCTTTCACTCTTTAAAAAGGTGACGTAGATGGCTATAATATGTTATAAACCACACAAATTTATTTAAAAAAAAATTGTTTTTATAATATAATATAACTTAAAAAAAACTAATATACTTAAATTTTAATATTTATAAAACTTATACAAGATTTTAATAATTTTAAACTGTATCTACATTAAATCTTAAATCATAAAAACATTTTTTATTACCAATATTCATATGCGTTATTTATTTGGTATTTTATTTTTAAAATTTACATGTACTCTGTATAGCGGTCACCTGGAAAATAAATACAATTTCAATAATTTCTGTTACCGGTCACCTTTATAGGTCATTCACCTAAATAGCAGTTATTACTTCCAGTTTCTTTATTAACCATTGTATGGAAATTCTACTAAACTATCATTACCTATATTTAAATATTAAAATATAATAATATATTATAATACATAATGTGTATTATATACTTATAAACATAATATGTATTTATATATAATGTTCCGGTAGGCAACACCTCGTTGCTTAGTCTTGTACATAGGTAGGTACTTACATTATCTTATTTGTAAGTAGGTTAAAATGGTAATACAGAATACCAGAGCATAATTTAACTAAGTTCGTGACACTAGTATCCCTCAATTGTAATTTAATGCTACCCAGTGATGGGTGATCGTGCCACTAGCCAACTCATTCTCAAAACGACCGTAAGACAGGAGTTGATTTTCCCTGTATGTTCTCTGGTAGACAATTTTATTAAAGTGCCCACCAGTGAAAATTACTTAAAATGTGTTCTAGTCAGGACCGTAATGAAATTGAAAAGTTATTGATGAGTAAGGCTCGGAAGTTGATG
Source organism: Sipha flava (assembly GCF_003268045.1). NCBI lineage: Eukaryota > Metazoa > Arthropoda > Insecta > Hemiptera > Aphididae > Sipha > Sipha flava. The sequence continues at coordinate 1,015,963 of NW_020271737.1, forward strand.
ACCTTTAAAACATTTAAAAATGACCTAAATAAATTACAAATATTTGTTTTAAATTAATAAAAATACATTTTTTTACATATTTTACTCCATTTTACTACAACATTCTATATAAATTTATAAAAACTTACAAATTACTCAAAATATGACATAAAAATGACAACAAATAAAATGAATGAAATAAAACAAATAAAATAAAAAAAAATGACCTAAAAAAAATTATAAATATTTGTTTTATAAATGTATCAAAGTTTACAAATTACTTAAAAATCAAAATTATTACATTATACAATTAGAGCGTATTTGATGTTATCAAAAGTAAATGAACGACGATTATCTATTTATAAATTTTTATAACTGGAAATACTTCTCTCTACGTTCACTGCAGTGATTGGAAGACGTAGACAACGTCTATAATTCTCGCCATTTCGAAAATATTACGAAAAAATAATAAAATTTAGATATAATAGGTATTATTCACTATAATACGACAACGACGCGACGACTTTAATCGGCGAGATAAAATCGAACAAATCTTCGACATAATGGTCGACAATAAACGACAAGAAATGAACTAGTATGAAATCAGTAAAAATGGCTAAACATTTGGAAAAATGTCGAAAAACGACTTTTTGGCCAAAACATCGTCTAAAAAGTTCCAAAAAAAAAAAAAAAAATGCAAAATGCATCAACTTCCGAGCCCCAGTGATGAGAAAAGTGATATATTTTTTTTACTGACGTTGCCAACCGGACGGGTGTGTTCGAAGCGCCGACGGTTGTACCGCGTAGTTTTCACCGCGAAGACACGTAATTTTAGCGTAACGTTGGTAGCCTTTCCACGGCTGATGCCCTTCAACACCGTTATCATTTTCCGCACGCTATCATATGTTCGTTTTATCACAACCGCAATTGCCGAGATCGAACGTTTACAGCAAATATTATTATTAATATAATTTCCCCACGGCACCAGAGTGAAAATCGTTTGTCGTTTTGATTGAGAGGCTCGTTTGTAAGGAACCGAAGTAAAGCGACGAAACGCCTGACTCTGTTGCCCGACAGCCATGACGTCGTTGTATAGGTATTCGTATTACGATACTCCGGACGGAAAGGACCTCCATAAGAAATTGGTGTTCGCTGCCAAAAACGTATCGATCTTAGGATTCGGATTGGCGACATCAGAAATCATCTTGATCAGCAAACCGATCGGATACTTGAACACCCTTTACAGGTTAGTATATTAATCCCATTGCCGTGTGTAATTTATACAGGACTACTGTGCAATGTATCTAACAGGCGCTCATCATTTTAATTGGTTCATAGGTATGGTCAACTTATGGGCCCCATGTACGCTGCCGCGGCATCATTCTGTACGGTGACGTATGTGTCCACAAAATTACGAGAAAAAGATGATGAAATGAATTATGCGATTGGTGGATTTACTACTGGTATTTTTACTGGTGCATTAATTAAACGATACATGTTCGGAACATGGATGGGTGTTTCATTTGCTATTGCGGGTGCTGTCAAGAAGTATGCAAAGCTCAACGACATCGAGTTCTTCCCAGTTTCCTTAAATCGTAAATCTATACACGGTGATTTCTATACACCATATAGAAATTGGACCATTTATGACCAACGACCAAAAGGTTGGATAGCAGCTGAAGAACGAAAGGAATAAGTAAGAGTGTACCAACACAGCAGTTTATACATTTCTAAAATATTTGAGTTTTAACTTCAATAGGTATTAAATATTATTCTTACAATATTATAATATTTGTTTGTTACATAGTGTTTGATTTTAATTAAATATAAAAACGCATATTGATTTATGAATATTATTCATTTTATTTCATTTGCCATCCATTGATTAATATTTTATTGAGATACCTAGTGTAATCATTAATCTTTACACGTTGAAAATTTACTGTTTTTTAAGTCAATTTTGTGTATGTATAGTAATAAATTTACAGTTCTGAGTATATTTTAAATTAAGTTGGCTTGTACTAAAAATAAAACTGAAATGTATTACTTGCTTTAAAGTAAATATACAATTAAAAATAAATATTGTTATACATGTAATTCAGTTACACAGTTATACTTTGAATAGTGGTCCATTTTGCGTTATTATTATTTAATATTATCTTAATATTTATTGCATATCTAGAAATTCAAACTTCTAAGTATTTCATCAAAACATTCTTGTAGGTACTACTTTTATTTTTGTAACTTACAATTATATATATATCAAAAAAGTATAATTTATGATTCATTAGTATATTCGTTATTTTTTATTAGGTAATTAAACCTTAAATGTATAACTTAATAAATGAAAGCAAAATATTACAACTGATTTAAATTTTATTGAAAATAATATTTTTTATTTTTGAATTATAATATCTAGAGTTTCTCGGTGAATACATTTCTGCTGCTTATTATCTCATAATGGGTAATTAAATAAGTTTTGTTTGTAAATTTCTTTGATTTTGTTGACTTTTTTTGAAAAATTATTTATACGAGTCACATATAACTTCTATTTTAGTAGGTAGGTTTTATGAGTTCATATTTATTGAATATCTGTATTCTATGTAAAGCAAATTATTTCTAACAATCGTCTAAATAAATCTTATTACAAAAAAAATGGAAGAACTTATAACAGTAATTTCATTAAGTGAGAGTCTGAATTACTGTTTCTTTTTATTATATTTTTTATCCCACTAATTAAAACAAACTACAACTTAATTTAGATTTTTATAAAGTTAATTTCAAACGATCTTAGCAAATTAATGTATTGCTCTAAAGATTACCATAAGTTTAAATATTTTTAAAAAACTATAAATCAAAATTATTCTTGATTAAATCTATTTTACTAAAAAATAATATTTATCCATTCATTTTCACTTTCAATTTTCTATTATTACAAAAAAAAAAAAAAATTTTTACTTTAGCTTCTATAGACCATTAAGGTTTTCGCTGCTTCTACTAAACCCCTTTATCGGTCTCTGTTGTCTGCATCCTCAATTATTGCTATTTTATCTATTAGAATTAAATCTTTACCCAATCTAGCCAGTGCTGATATGGTCTTCCCCTGGGATATGTTTTATTTAGTTTAGATTTCAAAACTTTTAATTTGTTAAATTAAATAAATAACTATTCAAAAAATTATCTTGAAGTAAAAATAGGTAAATAATATTCTATGATTAGAATGTATGCTCTCATTGTTTCTATTAATCAAAAATACTGTAATATAAAATATTGACCAATCACTTCATTAATCTATTTTGTACAATTTTTGCTCTGAACACTAATCAAGATTTTTTTAAAGAACAATAAATTATACTATATAAATTACTCTAAATATATAAGTATGACATTTATTTATTTATTTATTTTCTATATAGCATATCGGGTTATTATAATTAATGAAATATATAATAAAGTTTAAAAAAGTTTAAATAAAAGTTCTAATATAATAATCAAATCAACTATAAATAAATAAATACATTTTTAAGCAATTGTTTTCTTTAAGTACAAAATCTTTAAAACTTAAATGTTAAAATTTTTATTAAAACTAACAATGTATTTATTAAAGGATTAAAATTTCTTAAACCGCTTTAATTTCATTTATTTTTATTACTATTACCTATTGCTTAAAAAAACACCATCATAAAAATATCTAAATTGAAATTTAAGTATACTCGTAAATTATAATTTATAATTTATAATAATAACTACATTTCTTTTTAGTAATATATTTTCCCAAAGCTACATTACATTCTTTAATTAACATTTTATATCAATAAAATATATTTACTATATTTGAAATGCAATTTTTCTAAGTTTTTTTGATAATTTATTTTTTATTTATATTTCTTGAAAGTCTTGAGTAAGGAATATATGGTGAATAAAATGCTAGAAAGAAAAAATGTGAAAATATTTCCTTCCCAGTTCCTCGGTTGAACTATAAAAAAAACTAATATATACTTGGCAAGTACCACATTAAGAACATTAGTAACAAAATATTTATACCTGGTAAATGATTAAAATATCTTTATTGATGTACTAAAGTATTAAATAAATTACTTCATGGGGGCATTACCATATTAAAATAAATATTTATTTAAAATTCTAATAAAATTAAATAAATGTTGAGTTTTATTGACAAATAACTGTGTATTTTGTATGTTCATGAAATAAAAGACCTCCTAGGTCAGGTGAGATACAAGGATGAGTAAATGTTATAAATGTGGTGATCTTAAAACATTAAATCAATGGATACCATTACTCTCAAAAAATGATTCAGAGTGAATGAGATTTAATTAATCAGTTTATATTTCTAAAGATTGTTGATTTAGTAGAATAACTAAATTTTTTAATAAAAATGATTGAAAATTATTTTATTTTCTAACTCAAGCAAGTAAAACATTTTCTAAAATCTTAGAAAATCAAATATTTATTATATATAAACAACATAAACTTCATTAAAATATTTTGAAACTATGAATTGTCTTACTGAAAACCTTATGTTGTTCAATAGATTCATTGAATTATCTGATTTCATAAAAATTTAATTTTGTTGTGCCTGTAAATCATTTCTGAAACTTTATTTTATTATTTTTTTTTTGTTCTTCAAGAAAATCTTATATCCAGTTTTTATGACTGATATTAATATTGAAAATATGATGAATATATTTTAAATATAGCACTTTATTAATTTAAGTATATTAATTATTGCATTTATTGGTCATGGAAATTACATTGTAATGAGCTTACAAATATTTACGGTAACGTCAATACAGCTTTTAGTACTCTCATAAAGAAGCTAAAAACAGGTACGATGAACTTAGGTGAGAAATTACATACAATCATATGGATATGGATAAGCCTTATAGTATAATTATTTTATGTTGACTTTCATATTATTTTTCTATTTATAATCGTGGGTTTTGTACTAAACCAATTCATATTTTAATACAAATTAATAATATGATTTTAATTTAAAAGATTTGCTGATATTGGCATTAGTACCCTTTGTATAAAATGTAGTTTCATTGCTGTATCAATACTATGGGTAATAACACGTTATGAATAAAATTATAAATGTACCAAGTTTTGGAAAATATGAGAAGTAAGATCTATAATTTAGTACAGAAAATAGCATATTTTTCTGGAAAGTCGTTATAGAACATTTTAAAAAAACAATCTACAGGAAATAACACATTATGAAAAAAAATATATATAATAACTTAAGCTTAATTTTAGATGGGACATAAAATGTTTTGAAAAAAAAAAAACTGTTTCAATCAATTTACCACAATTTTTTTCCTTCAATTGATGTGTAATTAGATTTTATTACAAATGTAGTTGACACGTTTAGCATAAAGAATTGAATTAATTTGAAAGATATAATAGTTTCACATATATTGTATTCTGCTAAACAATTGATGATAATATTAATATTTTGTGTAACTAATAAAAAACATCACATATTTCTACCATATGTAAAATTGTTACTTAAAGAATGTTTTCCTAAACAATAAAATACCTACTGAAATAATAGTATAATTGTAACTATGCTTCAAATTTAAGAAAAATTATTTCTATTTTAGGTTTATCACATTTTAGACATGGTGGAACTCATATTTCGAAAATAAATGAACAAGTATACTTTATAAATACTAAGATATGTGCTATGTAATAATGTGAATACAACATTTGATACTCACCTCGGTAATTATTTTGAATATTTTATTATAATATACCTATTTGTTTTAAATAATTAATTTGTATGTATAATAAATAATAACACACAAATAGTTTGTCTTTTTTTAAATTTGTTAATTATTTATATTAAGTACACGAAGTATCAATACATTTATAATCCATAAGAAATAACTCAGCTCAATAATTGAAAAAAAAACTACATCAGATGTAATCCTTATTTTACATTACAAACTATATTCTAACTTAAAATATTTTTTGAATAAACACATAAATCAATGCAAAATGTTTTTCAAAAGGTTTTCGTTAAGGTAATTTCTTAATAATTAAAATTACTATTATTATAGAAGCAATCAGTCCCTATTTTTCATAAAAATTCGTACTACACATTTTTTAATGTACAATGATATGATACAGAGCCTCTCCTACCCCCTTCCATATGATTATAATTTTTAGTACTATGTTAGTAATGATTTTTAGTAGTTCTTTTTTATTAATCAAATTGCACATTATAATTAGGTTACTTTTGTTATGAATCTGAAAACTATTTATAAATTATTTATTTTAATGTGAGGTGTATAATTTAAAATTGAATAGATATATTTAACTCCTCATCAGCTGTCTTGCTCAAACTAGCTTCCTGAAAAATACCTTCATAGTAGCGTTAATTATTTGTTTTTAGTAGGTACACACTTCTCGAATCCGTAGTCCACACTTCAAGTTTTAGACTACACACTTTATGTTGGGTTTCACTAAAAATAGAGACTGGAAGCAATTGAAAATTACAATTATTTCCATAGTTTTAAAATAACGTGTTCAAATTGCCTACATAAAACCCCTCAAAAATGTACATAACGCTATCAATCCATCTATTTACAATTGAAAAGTATATTAACTTGTTTTAGTTAAATGATTTGTTACCTGTGTAAAAATAATATGTGTCCCTATACACTTATTAATACATAAATTCGAGATCAGGTTTTATCCTAATGCCATTATAGTAATGAAACTTAACATTGTTAGCTGTCAACTTAACAATGATAATCGAGTTGGATTTTTAACGGATCGAGAAAAAAACGATAATTTTATCGTGTCTGCAAAGAAAACCATTCTACAAACCGACAACGTACGAGAATTTTTATTTTACTTTATTACATGAATTAGCCATGTAAAACGTACGATTGGATGCGAGCAATAGATCGTTGCAATTTTGTACAAGACTTTGGGAAACATACAAATGCAAGTGTCGGGAAACTTTGTAATAATTGTCGTTGAAAGTTTCATTGAAAACCAGTGCAATCGTTGATTACGACGCGGTAAACCCACATAGTTCCGCGGACGTCATGGATTTGAACAAGGGGAAAAATGTGTTTTATGTTTAAAATATTTTTAAAAGAAACAACAAAAAACATATTTTGTTCAAGGGTGTGTGTGTGTGTGTGTGTGTGTGTGTGTGTGTGTGTGTGTGTGTGTATACAAACAATTTAGTAGACCGAAAATGTCACAAATGAGTAATGTGCTCACGCGACGCAAGACGTACGGTATCGAGTGAAATAATTAACTCGAGCACCACCTACATCACAACGCGTGTACACGCGTACAAACCGCACGAACAATGGGCCCGGGAGCGCGATAATCACCGGCACAATACTATATCACAGCGATTTGGCGACGTTATTCTGTCGCGGACAAGCCGTGTGTGTGTGGGCCTGCACTCGTACACGCGTTTCGTGCGCGTGTAGTTATGCAAATATATGTACGTATACTGAATGGCGAACATTTATAAACCATGATCCGCAACATACGTTTCAGTACCTACCTCCCTACCCTGTTCTGTCTCTAGCGCACCACCCTTCTTGAAATGTTCTCAAAAACATAAATTGCAGATAACTAAGAACTATTAAAGATCGTAGTACCTAAACCTACTCATGTCTTACCAACTCAAACTTAGGATTAGCAAACTCTAGTTTCATGTTAGCTAAATGTTTGAACTTGGAAATTTTCTATGCGTGTACGCATCCAAATTCTTTACACTTGTAAATCTAATCACACGAACCTTACTCTAAACTATACCATTATAGTAAGCCCGTCGAAGGTAGGCTAACTAGATTAATTAAATTAAATAAAACAACGACGATTTGAATTACTGTGTAACACTTTCATCATTTTTACACAAGGAAAGTTTAGACTGCAGTTCTTCACACGTGGATTACTTTAGTCTTTATAAGTGAGAAGTGAGGCCTCGAGTAACATATCGATTTCCCTTATATACTAATGTTTTATTAACTAGATCAGCACAATTCGTATTCTTCGATTGATTGCGAAATGCGATTAATCTATATCAAGGTTATTCTAATTGTTCTAAAATAATCTGCACACAATATTCTTAAGTAATACATCTATAAAAATGACGCTTAGTTATCGTAAAAATCTCTTCATCACATCACTGTAGATTTATATATATATAATATGTTACAGGTGAGAAAAATCGTATGCACCGTGTACAGAGAGAGAGAGAGAGAGAGAGGAGAGAGATTCGAATACAGCATTGCAAGTGTCTTAATTTAATTCTTCGCGCCGAAAAAGATTCCGAGGAGTTCGTCCTCCGCTGGTGCGCTTACGCACACACGCGCGAGCATGGAATATAGCGTCGAAAAGGTGTACGTGATTAATCTAGAGGGAAACCCGTTCGCAGGAATGCTCGGGCTAGTATTATCCTTTGGACGGTGTCCAGGAGTGCGAAGAGTCCCGGGGATTATTTACAATATAACGCGCATAATCCCGCGATAAAACAACGTTAATTTTTGGCCCGAAAAAATGCGCAATGCGAAGACGATTATTTCACTTTTATTGTGTACGCATTTTTTTTGTTATTTTCTCCCGCCACTGTTCTAGAATACATAAAAATATAGAACAACGATAGTATTTTTCATAAATATTCAATTTCTTTTTTTTGCATATTCCTTGTCTAATAACATAAAGAAATGCAGATTATACCCTCCGTTTGTTCGAAAAACGGATACACCGTTTGGAACTACCTAAGCTCTAAGTTCCAATATTTATACAAAATATCTAGTCGTATATTACTATTGTATCGCTCAATTCTCAACTCAAACGTACAAAATAAAACATGGCTCTGTTAAAATAAAATATTTAGAATTTCAGAAATCTCATTAGTTATCGAATCCTGATCATTTTATTTTTGAAAAATTTTTTACAGTCATATAAAAAATAAACTTATTTTTATAATACCATGTCATCACTTTGGAGTATTTTTTTAACTTTTTGACTTTAGTAATAATACTTCAAAATATAAAAAAAACCAAATAAAACCTAAATGAAATAAGTATAAATTTTTGTAAAATCAACGATTCTCACCTGCTTGAAATTACGTATCTTTATCATAAGTCTAGAGGTAGATCAATCATTTATTAAAAAACTGTAAACCAACCCAAACATATTGTGACTTATTTAATATTACATGTAAGTCAAATAGGTATAATCATTACATTAGAAGCGTTTAATAATTAATAATTGTAATTAGTGCACACACAATAACTTTAGAATTTTGGTTTTATTTAGGAGTGAAAATTATATATTCATTAATACCAGATTTTGATATTAATGTTGATGAATTTTGTATTTTATCTTCAAATCCTACGTAAAAATAACAATTATAATTACTGATTAGATTAGAATCAGTTTAATAGTTCTAAATAATATAACATTTTTATTTTGAATTGTTTTGCGTTTTTATAATATATTTGTTCGTAATATTCAGGCGCTCAGTCTTTTTTTTAATTTATTATGTTTATAGAAAATTATATATCATTTTTCTATTAGATAACAGAACAGTTAACTCTTTAGTCATAATTTGCTTTATTTTATCACACTAAACTTAATATTCTACTCATTATTAGTTTTATTAGTTTAGTTTATAGTTTTTACACTTCATGTCAGGTTTGATAATTTTCAAAACGATATCACTTTTTTTTTGTTTTTAGAAAAATAAATTTAAGAATTAATATTCTGTGTTGAGGATTTTTTTTTCGCTTTTAAAAAATTTTCAACTTTCTGTATCTAGTTATTTCATATAAATTATCGCAACAAAATTGAATGAACCATATTTTTAAAAATGAATAAACATGTAAACATACAAAATCTTCAATCAGTGGCGCATGTAATTCACAAGTCTGTAAATGGTTAAGTATTTATTTTTTTAAAATTATTTAATATGAACATTTTCCATAAATAAATATAAAATATTACTCCAAATGTTTTCAGTGAAATGTTTAAAATCTTATATATTTTAACAATTTATTAAGTATAAAATTGTAAGTGCCATTGATTCGTATTATTTTAAAATGTAATATATTTAACAATACAGTGGTGTATTCAGAATTTTTTTTTTTTTTTTTTTGGGGGGGGGGTTTAAAAAATATAACATTACATTTTTTTTGATTTTTGCGTATTTTTATTATAATCAATAGACGATATACATACATTAAACATTTTCGGGAAGGTTATAACCCCTAACCCCCTGGATACGCCACTGTAACAATATACATAAATATATAACAATATTCAATAATGGATACGCCCTCTAATTAGTAAATAAAATACCCTATTCATTTTAAACATGTATTTTTAATTATTTTTCAGTTTTTAATATATTCAATTTTAGAATTTCTAAATGGTTTTATTTAATAGTATTTAAAATAAAAAAATATGTTTACTTACAAGTCAATTTATGGAATTTTATGTATTAAATTTGTTTAGAGCATTCAAGCCCTAATTATGACAAATAGGCAATAAATCTACACCACGCCTTATATAAATTGAATAAATACATCGGTCGAGATAAATGTTTAGTTGCCTAACGTAGTTTTTTTTTCTAACACAATTCTACTGTACACATAGTACGAATCGGAATAACAAATCCATGGCAAGTGAAATATGTATAACGAAGACTCACGAAAAATTAAAATATTTATTAAATTACATTTAAGTTTTAATGATAAACAATAAAGCCACTTTAAATATAAATATAATCACTTTAAAAATAATAGTACGATTATTTTGTATCGTATTTTTTTTTCTTCAACTTATTTACATAAGTCACTATTTTTGGGACACGAATTTTATCTAATCTGATTTCTAAAACCAACGAGCTAATGCATACAGTAGTTTTAAAAATACTTTTTTATTAATACTTGCAAATTAAAAACAGAAAATTAATGAATTGACATCAATAGTACCACAACTAGGTCTGACTAGAACTTTTGAGGGCTCCTAGGCTGATTGTTTCCAAGGCCTTTTAAACGTGTTCGGCCAAGATATACATACTTGTACATATTTTAGTACTATACAAATATTCAAACTTACGTATTTTAATACGTCGAATGAGATTATAAAATAATTTTATATAAAAGACTGAGATGACGGGCCCAGGGGCTCTGGACCTCCTTGCTCCACCCTCTCGCCGGCCCAGACCACAACAAAAATTACAAATTAATAAATACTTTATATAATTTCTTAAAATTAAAAATATCCATTTTGTTTACTTGATTAATACATTTAAATGAAGAAAAATGTATTTATGTGTGTATATTATTTACCACCATACACATAATATTTTTCGTAATTCATGGCACGCAAGAAAAATCAAAAAAAAAAAATGTATTATTTATTGGCTTGTAGAAAAAAATGTTCTCTCCTGGGAATACGAACTAAGGTGGTGGGAAAATGGTGAGCGTATAAATGGAACGTTATGTTTGCATTCTCAGTTGTTTTTGCGATTGTATCGTGACGATATATATTTTATTTATTCTTTGGAATACACTAATGCAGCTGTCACGTACGAAAATCCACCGTATTACAATCAACGTGCATTACACTGCCATACAATAACTATTAGTGGTGGATCTAGGATTTTATCATGGGGGGAGGAATATAAAATATTTTCGTACATAATATGTATAGGTATTATTAACTTTATTCTACTAAATGTACAAAACAAAATTTAATTTTCTTTATGACTATGCCATAACTCTATGGCTGTATCCCGGGTCATGATATAAGTGTATATCCGTAATCTGATATGAAGTTAGATACTAAAGTATACTATTGTATCCTTCTTGGCTACGAAATAATGAAAACGAAATAATAAAAAAATAGTTTTTATTTTAATTGTGCGTGCAAAAATTGAATTGGTTGCAAAAAAAAGTGTTTTAACTCTTGGCCCACAGGGGGGGGGGGGAAATCTATCCCTCATAATCACCCTCGTAGATCCGCCACTGATATCCACAGTGGTTTGGTATTTTTCTCAACATTCTAGTGCAATTATCTTTCGCTCCGTCCCGCGGACCAGTTTTTAAGGACAGCGTTTTATTTCGCACGCAGAGACGACGCGACGCTCAACGATGTCCGACAGATACGGCCGCGTGGTATCGTTAAATAATTATTTATAGACTAGTTTTAAAAGCGTGGTATCCAAGTTTTTAGATAATACGAAAGATCCAGATAAGAAATCGATCGTAGCCGATTTAATGAAAAAGTAACAAGTATTGGGCTGTAATATGAGCATAAAATTTCACTTTTTAAATTCGCATATTGACAATTTTCCGGAAAATTTGGGTGAAGAACGAGGTGAAAGTTTTCATCAAGACATTAAATAGATGGAAAGGCGATATTAAAGTCGATGGAATGTAAGTATGATGACCGATTACTACTAATGTTTAAAACGTGAAACTGAAAAACAAAAAAAAACAAAGCTACAAAAGAAAATCAAATAAATTTAGTTTTTACGAACCTGCAAAAAAAAAAAAAGAACCGAAAACAAGTTACTTTAATACATTTTTTTAATACTTTATTTAATATTTAAAAAGTAAGAATTAAAATAAACACATTTCTTTTTTAAATAAGTACGCTTAATAATATTTTGAATTTTACATTAGTTAAATTTTTATGGCAATTAAAATATTTCGAATAACATATCAACGTACACTGTTTATACGTAAATGTTATATACCATCTTGTAAATCGTAACTGTAAAAGAAACTAGACCCAAGTGACGGAGACAAACAAATTTCAGATTTAAATATTGCGCATTAAGATCAATAAGGATCAGGTGTAATTATGCGAACAACAATAATGACGAAATATTTCGGAGGACCGTGTAATTGTAATTGTTGGCGTCCGTCGCACGGGACCAGGGGAGCCGACAATCGGCCGAGCGTCATAACTAACGCGTACCGAACGGATTACACGTACTCGAACGAAGCAGAACGTACGCACCACAGTGTAAATATATGCGCACTGCACGCGGTCAGTATAGCGGTCCGTGAAGTGGAAAACGTCCGCAGAAGATTGCCCCGGCCGAGTGATTAACGCAACAATAATATTGTTATTACATTACCGTGCGATGTAATGTATCGCCGTTGTATTCCCGTATATTATCGTACGTCAGCAATAAAAAAAAACAAATCTACTGCCGCAGTGGCGTATTGACAATGTTTTTAAGGAGCAGCTGCTCCATCAATATTTTGGGGATGTGGTTAATATTTAGGTGGTCACTTTTTTTCTTGTACTAAAAATAAAATCGTTATCTTGTAATCGTCAGACATCAATAGACTACATAATGTCTAAATATCACAACATATAATATAGTATGATAATATATACGAGTCAGTACTGTATAATACGTAGTAGTGTAGTAGTACATTTATACATTACCTATAATATATGATTACCGGGTGTTTAAAGAATAAAATTTTACTAATAGTTTATTTTGATTGATATTAAATAATGATGGAACTTGAGCAAATTAAGTACCTATGCATGTAGCTGCAGCATTACTAGCATTGCAGTGAAGCTTTTCATTATTATTAAGCCTATTAAATTTATTTATATATACCAATTACGACAATTATACAAATTAATTAAAAACATAGTTGTTTTAACCAAACGTAGTTGTTCAATATGTTTTTTATAGTGACAATGCGAGCGAAACGATCGGTTTTGGTACGTAAAGATGTTTAAAAAACAGGTGAGTGGGTTGTTTGTAAGAATCTTCGTTCCTTACGTAAAAGTGGTTTGACCGACACAATTATTGCTCTCGAGAATTGGCTATTGAGAGCTTCAAGGACATTGAACATAGGTTGTACCTACACCCTGCAAGTTTTTAATCGAATCGACGAGGCACTATCTGCAAATTTCACGGCTGTACCAATCAATCCGGCATCAGACTTTTTCTAATGAACTTAAGTGTTCTATTCCGATTCCGATCGTTTTTATCGTTGCTCCGTTATTTTTTAATGTAAAAAATTAATAATTCGCTAAACCATTGATTGTGCATTTCGCACTTGAGGAGCAATTAGGTTTGGAACGAGTTTTCGTTTTCTAC
>NW_020271737.1:1050048-1138315 GCF_003268045.1 Sipha flava
ACTGATGTTTATTTGTTTTATTTAGTTCGCGCCACGATCGTGGCGCTGGATCATTAAAATGTACATAAAACATCACATGTAATGCAAACAGTTTCATTGAAATAATACGCAGACACATATTTTCAACGTATATTGCGCAAAGAAAGGCTTAACCGCTGTTGGTAATTGTAGGTTTGTTATGAATCCCTTTCCCCCTACCACAAATTTAAATTTGTTTTGTGCCTGCTCGCGTGTGTAAATTTATAATACGATTTATCAAACGACTCACCGGACTGAAAAAATGACGTGCAAGTCGCAAGCGGGCTCAAACGGTTTGCGTGGTGTTGCGGAAAGTCTTGAGTGTATCACGGGATCGTCGAAGAATCGTTAGCAGCGAACGACTGCGCGACGGCGACCGAGCAAATCGAGTGAGTGAGTGGCGCTAGTGGGACTGATAACGGCGCGCGGGGGAATAGACAGGCGAAGACAATACAATATGGATTCACGCAGGTCAGACAGAGGCTGCTCGTGCACTCGTTATTAGAATAACGTTTCCTGCGTACATTCGATAAGCGGATCTCGGTTGAAAATCCTGTTGTGTTCTCTGATGCTGTTTCGGCACACTAAACGCCACGTACGTTATAGCCCGCATGGGGTGATTTCTTTATCGGCGTCCGGTCATTTTTTTACCACAGAAGTTATTCACGCGTTTCCGTTTCTATTTACAATTTTTTTCAATCGTTCCCGTTTTAAGACGGAAATGAAATGGTGACAAGCCGACAATTATACGACTACGCGCGCTAACGACCTACCACCGACACTCGACGGGGTGTATGTATAATGTGACAAGAATAATAAATCCCATTTGCGCCTCCTTCAACCTTATTTTGCTCTCACTCACTATAACTTCGTCTACATCACCTGAACCATAAAACTGTGAGCCGGAGTCTATAGTTACACTTCGAAACTCGATTTCTATATCTTGACATTTTGCCCGCAGTATAAAAAATGTTTCACATTATTTTTCCCCCGAACACTATCATGGTTAAAACGCTGTACATAACACATACGTTTAGACATTATATTCAACATTCAGTTTTATATGTTATTGAATTGATAAAGGTTATTAATATTACTAAATCCGTAACCGTTATTATGTTATATTCATGCATTTTCCTAGGTACCAAAAATGATTACGAACATTTTGGTGTGTATATTGCGATCTACAAAATATACGAGAATTAATAAAAAAATCCTAAAAAATATGATGTTAGTTAAACTATTATTTTAATTTAGTTAAAATTACTAAACAGTATATATTAGTTACTCCATTATATATTGATCTATAATTTAATCTGCAATTTTTTCTGAAAAAAAAAAGACTCACCTAGGTACTTAATTTGAGTTGTGCATTACAACTTTAAGCTATACTCTCACGAAATAAATATAAACAGTGAGTTATGCTATTATGTTATTATTGTTATTATGTTATTAGAGTATGTTATTCGTATGATGTATAACCAATAACGGCTAGTGTAATTGTGTAATTTTTATGTCACATATGCGTCTTTTTTTAATGTTTTTAAAGTCATTAACTTCCGAGCCCTATTAATAAATATTGGTATTTCTAAAAGTTTAACTGTTAACAACGAATATAACTCAATATTCAATGGTCTCTATATCAATTTCAATGTCTACGTTTTAATTTTTTTTTTTTAGTCGAACAATAATTATATTTTAGTTGAATACTTTCCATGTACAACTCTTTATTATTATCTCATAGTAAAATTTAAAAAAACATAGTTTAACATAGAATAAACCATTTTCATTACTATATTTCACTATGGTTACAAAATTAAGGTCTTATTGAACACATTAATTCCGAGCTAATTGAGCGATTAGATTTGAATTTATTTGCTTTTGAGAGCCTGCGCAGCTTACGACGAGAATCTCGAACAGCTTTAAAATAGCTTGATTTTAGAATCCTACAAATTTATCTGAAAATAGTTAGGTAAAAATAATAAAATAACAAAATAGTAAAAATGTTTTATTTCATCAGCAATTACATTTTAGTTTTATTTTAATTTATTCCATTACTAGTAGCATTGGCTTAATGTTTTTTCCGTCTAAATCATTAATATATTTTTCATCTATTTTATTACTCATTAATGGTACCATAATACAAGATATACTTATACTTTGTTAATACAATGGATTTCCTGTTGACACCGCTATGGAATGTTTTAGCACTAATAGCCAAACAGTTTACTGGGTAGACAACTTTTTTACTGATACACAAAATAATTTATATATATTTGGATCTGCACGAATATACCTATTATTGCTAATATGCTAATGAAATAATACAGCTAAATACTGCATATCTTCTAAAATTACTATAATTCCAAGCCCAAAAATGTAATTGTGTTTTTAAACTTTAAAAAATATTGAATGTTTGACTTACTTACTCGATTATGATACCAACATGTTTTGAGATAAATAACTTAAGTATTTCCGATGGAAGTTTTACTGATGAAAAAATTAGGTGAGCATAACAAAGTTGTTTTCGATATCAATAGGTACCAGGGCACCAAAACGTTTTTATAACGTTGTGAGCATAACGTTAAACTATTCAAAAAACGATTGAAATCAATAACGGATAATATATCGGTAAACGATAAACGATTGAAAACGGATAACGGATAATGAAACAGAAACGAAAAACGATTAAAATGAATATCGAATAACGTAACAGAAAACGATCAACGCATTACGAAACATAAAAGAAATTGTCATGGAAAAATATTTGTAACTGTCAGTAAAATAGATTTGGAACATAGTTATTTTTGTATAACTGACTTAAATTACTAGGTAATCTAAATAAAATAAATGTAAAAGGATGTTTAAAACAGCAATAAATTTATCGACTAATAAAATATAATGAAATATTAGATACCAATTATGATTTATAAGTATGCTTTCTGAAATCACGTCGGATATTGTCGGCACGGAACCCGTATGGCCTCATTCAAAATTATTTTGGTGAAAACCAACGAAACATTAAAGATATGATTCCTTAAAGGTAAGAAGCGTCTGTAGACGCGCGACTGACGGGACTGACGCGGTGCGATTTGAATTTTTGCAACGCGACTGAGTAGGTATTCTGTACAACCAGTGGCGTACATACAGGGGGGTCCGGGTTCAAACCTCCTTCCCAGGGGCTAAAAAAAAAAATAAAATTGTCTTATTATTATTGACGTGTAATATATTCGTAGTTTCATTATTACGCTTTGAACTTAAAATATACAATTATACAAATATTATGATAATTAAATAATTATATTGATAGGTGTTTGAAAAGTATTGTTAACTATGCTGTTTTTATATTCCAATGGCATTAATTTACTGTAATGTAAAAATAAACTGCAAATTGGTAAAAAAGTTGTATAAAATAATATCTATTTATAGCAGTTATTTATCTTATTTATCTGTGCAACGAAAAAAGAAGATAACGATTATTATTGTTAACCCCCCCCCACCAGAGCAAGATTGAATGTACGCCACTGCGTACAACTACAAATCGCAAGAGACGCGTAGTAGGTATTTAATCTAAATTGTTACATAAGAAATTTTAAAATTATATAGGTAAATCAAATAAACGGTAAATAAACGGTATCAAATTAACAAGTCAACGATAATCGGTGCGCGTCTAGTGCGTTTTGACCGCCTATGAAGCGGTCGTCAGTCGCGCGATTAGAGACACAACAGCCATTCGGCGGTGTTGGGAATAGGTTTCATTTAAAAATAGGAAAAGCAGTTATAATTAGAGTCGCACGTCTATAGACCTTTATAATATACCATACGTAAGTTATAAATCGACAATAAACACATATATATATATATATATATATATTTTACGTGGTATGTGCATTTTATTGTTTTTGTACAACAAATATGATTGTTTAATTAACGGAGAAATATTATCGTCACGGTGTGATCACACGGCGCGTGGCACGTCGCGAGGAATGTGGATCGTATACGTATCGCGCGACAACTAAGCGCGCCTGTGTGATCAGACGGTACGTCATAGTTCAACGAGTTTCTCCTAGGCACGCGTCTCTCTCTGGGATCATCAACTCTGGTCCTTTGTAATAGGCACACAATTCTAATCTTTGCGCGTAATAATTAAATTTCCTTTCGTTAGAAATCCATCCAAAATCCAAATACTATAAACGTAGTTCAAACTTCAAAGCATGAAAAATGATAAATAGACACATTGACAACCAATTAATACCGGCGCGCTGTTAGATTGATAAGACGCGCCGCGCCAATTTTCCTTTGACGTGTGACACGAAGATCGACAATTGCCGGGAAGCAGCGCGTTGCGCGTCGCTCGTACAAATCTTGTCGTGCAATACCGATCAGACGGCTTTGTGTACCGCGTTGTACCACTCAACACTCCACGCGACACGCCACACGTCGTGTGATCCCACATTAACTATATAGAGTTTATAAATACTACATATAGCATAGTCGTGTTTACCGGGGGTGGCAGGGTGGGCACCGACCTCCCCAACGACATTCTTGGCCTCTTGGCTTATAATGATGAAATCACGGATATATATATATGTATATAGTAGGTATCTATATCCGTGAGTGAAACAATAACAGTAGGTAATTTTAGGTAGATGGTAAATTTAATTTTTAAATTTATTGAATTTTATTATTTGTAATATTTTAATAAATTACTTGTCTAACCAAACTGATAAATAACTGTTTATTGTGTAATAACTGCCATAAGATGTGTAGAGATGGTTGATGTACAGTAGATAAAATATTTATAAAAAATAACTAAGTAGCACATTAGTGCTTAGCCTTATTTTTTCATAGTTGTAATAGCATAGGAAACCAATATTAAGACCAAGAAAATCTTTAATTTGGCGGGATGAAAAAATTCCAGATGCTATATTATTTCCATACAACAAAAATAAATCACAAACATAGATATAGATTATAGATCGCTGTAGTAAGTAAAAAATTTAAACTGGCCTACCCAGCCATGGAGGTTTAGACACGCCTATGATATATAGTAATATATTACAAGTTGAGCAAGTATCAATAATAATAATAATTAATAATATGGTACTTACTGGTGGCTGTATGTAAACTGCGGAAAAAAAAAATTAAGATTTTACAATCTGCGACAAAACTGATAAGATCATTATACAAACTGCGGAAATTTATTTTATATACATACCTACTATATGTACTATTTATTATAGTACCTAAATCATATAAACCTACCTATATGTACCTAAGACGTATATCGTTTGATTAATTATGAAATGTTGCGTCTTGCGAACAAAGTGGTAATGTAAATCCAAATATATTTATAAGTTTTAACGAAACATATCGGTAATATGGGTTCCTTAATTTTTGATAATACTAGTAATACGAGTATATAAGATGACACATATATAAAAATTAAAAGTGCAGAAGAAGGGATAATACAAAAAATAAATAAAGCAACAACGCAAAAATACAAATTTACCAACGAACAGCGACAAATTAAAGAAGATGGACGTATTTCAAAATATGAATTTTTGAAAAAGTATGTTTTAAAAATAAACGACAAAATGTTAACTTTTAGCTACACGCCATAACTTAAAATAATTTTGAATAATAATAATATTTTTTAACTATAAAAATTGGTTTTTATTTATTTATGTGCCTAATATTCTAAGGGTCTCTTGACTAATAGCTGTAGTGGTTAAAGTGGGAAAAATTGTACTCCGCCTAGGAGAAACTTGTTGAACTATGACGTCCCGTCTGATCATACAGGCGCGCCAAGTTGTCGCGCGGTACGTACACGCTCCACACTCCTTACGACGCGCCACGCGCCGTGTGATCACACCATAACGATAATATCTCGTTTATTAGGCCGTCTCCCTCACTTTAACTACTTTAACCACTTTAACCACTGAATAGCTGTCATAACACATATTATTCCTAATTAAACGATAAACATGTATATAGTAAATTGCTGCAGTTTGTATATTTCTTATCATTTTTGTCACAGATTGTATGATCTTAATTTTTTTTACCGCAGTTTACCATCTTCCTTACTGGTTAAACAGTGTCTAATTTTAGTAGTGAATTGCGATTTTTGGTGTACCAGTGTTTACAATAACAACTTACAAAGTAATTTATATTTATTTCTTTGTTAATGTGTCCGAGTACGTGGCCACGAGTATACCTACTCGATTACCGCGTATTATTCTTGTTAACATATCTTTTATGCGTTACATATTTTATCAAATTTTAAGTTTTTTAATTTGAACAGTTATATCAATATTCAAATATAATTAATATATAACATTTTTGAATTGATCAATTATACCAAAAATTAAATCGAATCCAGTAGAACGAATGTTTTTCCAGTACAATATTCAGAGCAACGAAAGTATAAGCCAAGTTTTGAGTTTTATAAATCCTGTTCGCACCGGAAATCATTCGCGAAATTTAGAGAGACATAGAAAAAGTTTTCATAAAGAAATATATGTTTTACTAGTGAATGAAAAAAAAAAAAATCTAGTGGAAATTGTTCAACAGCTAAAATTAGTAGTTATACTTAATTTAAAATAAATTAAATATTTTAGTTATAATTTTATAATTTGGTAAAGCTTGGACTTGGATGTTACTTGTTAGATCACTGGGATATTAATTATTTTCTACAATTTTCAGAAATTAAAAATCGATCAAACTGGACCTGTTGATGTCATGTTTATTTGAACTAAAAAAACTTTAACACGAGTAGATTTAGACAAGAATCAAGTTATTGATTCCAGTGGCGGTTTTCCCGGGGAGGCGAGGGAGGCAGTGCCTCCCTTGAAAGTACAAGAAACTACACGGTTAATGTTATTTAAATTATTAAATATGTTTTGCTTATAATTTCAAGCATAGACACGTTAATAAAAGGGAAATTAATAAAGATAAATATAAATATAAATTTAAATTATGTATTGAACGGACTATGGAGTATACCGTGCACGGTCTCAATCTTTCAAGTCCGTGGTGCTCATCAGTTCATGGTTAAGAGAATACCCAAGTGCCTGTGCGGCGTGCCGCATTGCCGCGTGCAGTGTGCACAACAGGCGAATATAATATTGTTTAAAGTAATGTACTAATAATTTGACATACTGTATTACTATACAATAAACTAGGCTACGGCTGCCCCTCCATACATCCCGTGTCGGCGGTTCCCCACTTTCTCAGGAGGCAATCGCTGTCACAGTTATCGATACGTTACATGTGTATACAAATTTACACACACAAACGCACATAAAATATGCTAATAGCGCATGCGCGATTCTCCGCGGAGACTGCACACTACCGTTGCCTCCGTCAGAAAACGTCACAGGCTGTGACTCACAGCGACTGACCGATAATTATTATTTTAACTTTTGGGTACAAACAGAGTTTAGGCGTTCTCTATGTTTTGTGTGTACAAGTTATATTATTATTCTTTAAATCATATTATGATTATTTAATCCCTTACTTTATTCCACGTTATCACTAAATGAGTTATTATCAAATATCAATAGTAATTGTAATATGTTTATTATTTTGTATTATAACGTTTTGTAATATAAAAGATTAGAATAATTATTCAATTGTTTTATTTTCTGTTGTATTTGTTTAGGTAGACGATTAGGTAGTTCGTACTGTGAGTTGTGACTTCTGAGAACAAAATAAAGCATTCTAATTTAAAATTAAAGTTATTAAAGTGATTAGTATTTTTTTGTTTTAAGTTGTTTTTTTCATATTTTTTAAAAATGAATCCAATTTATGATCCGATTGTATTGCTTTTAGAACATCCTTACAGACGTTGGAGTACATGTGACAAAAACGATTTACTTAGGCAAGGTAAACCAACTCCTTCTCTGACGTATTTATCTGCAGACAAAATTGGCTCAAAAGTATTTTGTAGGTCTTTCAATTCCAACGTTTATACTAAACATCCTTGGATATGTGGAAGTTTTTATTTACAGAGGTTATTCTGTTGGCCATGCATTTTATTGAGTCAGTCAAATTCTGTTTGGATTACATTAGGCTATGCTGATTTTTACTAGAAAGACACTAGTCAATTTAGAAACTAAAAATTGTTATTATTTAGGTCAATAAATTTTTTTGAAATTTTTCTTTTGCATCAATTTTGTAAATATTCAACTATTTGTAACTCAAAACTAAAGAGACACTTTTATAGGGTTTATGTCTCAGTTTTGTATAAATTATAGATGTATATAGTATTTTGATATTATAATTATAATTTATATACAATATACCTACCAGTAATGCCAAATTGTAACTTAGTAGTTAGCATTTAATTATGTGTTATAGTGAAAATGAAACTGTTCTCTGACAGATTATTAAAGAAAAAAATTGTATTTAAACAAAATAAATGAGTTTTTAGGACTGTGCGATTCGCTTTAATAAGTTCAGATGGGTAGGAACAAAATTGTTGCCTCCTCAAAATTTTAATGCCAGAAGCGCCACTGATTGATTCTTGTGTTCAATTGGTTATCACAAATGGAAGACCATTCACATTATTAGATAATTCAGGTTTCAGAATGATAATGAATCCAATGTTTGATGCTATTGGTGATGGTAAGTTATTTTTTAAGTTATCTAATTATTTTTACTAATTACTAAATTACTGTGATAAATATTGTATTTATTTATATTTTGCAAAGTATACTCCTAGACAAATTTTCTTTAATGCTAAATAAGAATAAATTGATGATTAAAAATTTGTTTTAGGTACTTATTATTTTATATAATACCTACACATATAATTTATTCTATAGAGGCAGATATCCTAGTAGTTTGGGTAATTCAAAGTGTATAATATATATGTAAATAAATTAAACAATTTATTTGGTTTGTGACTTGTGTTACAATTTATATAGGTAGATGGGTATTGGAGTATACCTACTGTAAATAGTATTTTAGATATCTTTAATCTTTATACAATAGGTAAACAGCTATTAAATTTAAGGGGTGGGTATATTTTAATATTTGATAGATGACTACACCCCAATTTTTAAAGCCGCCACTGTTTGGCTTCATGCTATTCAACTTGGATTTACTATAATATGTATAACAAATATATACTTACCCATCTATATTTAAAAATTAATATTTTTATTAATTTTAATTGTTTTTCTCACCTAAGGTTTCAGAATAAACTCTCAAAATATAAAAAATCATTTAAATGAATATGCCAAAACCATAATAGATAATATGAAACAAGATGTTGATAACAAATAAATGTAGGTACCTTAAAGTTGATTGCGTTACAAGGCTTAATAGATCTATTATAGGCATAAATATTCAATATTTTAAAGATTTTAAATTGTTTATAAAAACAATCGGAGAGACAGAACTATCTGAACGACATACTTCTGAATATTTAAAAGAAATGGTGAATAATGTATAATATGTATATAAATTTTATTAAATTATAAAAAATAATATGTAAATATATATATATATATATATATATATTTAAAATGTTAAACTAATATTTCTGCTAAATTTATCAAGTTGATTTAGTTAAATATTCACTAATATTTATAATTTAAAGATATAAATTATAGGCATGGTATGTTAAAAAAATTATTTCATTTTTGTTAAGTTTTTAAGTTAACACAAATTTTAAAAAAATTCAATATCTATGATCGTCAAGTGTTTTCAATTACCTGTGATAATGGAGAAAATATTGTGAAAATGGTACGTATGTTTATTGAAGATGTAGAGACTATTGATTAATCTGATAATGAAAAAGGTGAAAATATTATCTTAAATTATAACTACAATTTTATTTTTTTTTTATGTTGAATCTCAGTTATAACTTATAAACAATATTTAACTAACAAGTATCAGGGGTAGTTTTTAATTATTTGCGTAGATGATTATGAATTATGAATTATGAACTTTTATTTTATAATCAAGTCAATGCAATGATTGACGAACTAAACTTGAATTTGAATCCGGAAAATTTAGAAAACTATGTAGCTACAGTTTTCAACTCCAATTAGGAACCATTACCTTTAACTCAATGCATTAGATGCTCTACTCATACTTTGCAGTTATGCATAGATCATTGGCTTAAGCAATTTGCAAATTTAAACATTATAACAAAAGCACAAAAAGTATTATGTGAATTATCATTAATTCGAAACTTATATAAATCATATTATACCTAACTTAGATACTATAAACTAGCACATCTGGTAATCAAGCTATTGTTTCCAATCAAAATACCATAAATCTCTAACACCTAACATACATTTTTAGTGTATTTTTTGTATTTATTAATTATTATTTAAATTTTAAACATAATTGTTTGATTTGCTATTACTTGGCTAACATATCATATTCATAAGTCATTATCTATAAAATCAGTAGTTTTATTATATTAAATTTTAAATTAGACTTCAAGTTAAAGTATTACATACATTTATATTATATTACATTGTGTATTATGTATTTATGTAATAACTAGTAGTTCTCCTTTAATAAAATACAAATCGCAAAGTAGTATTTAACAGTATATAACTGAAATTGAATCATTAATAAGATTAAAAGATAGTGAATTTTTATTTATTATTTCTATATTAATATTAATTTTAAAAAGTTTTTCTATATTAAATAATTATTTTCTTATTTAGTTATTTTTTTTCTTGTTTCTGATGCAAATAATAGATGGTGAAAACAATAAGAACTCAGACATATGTTTCATTACTAAAAAAAGATGGTTTAAAACAGGCTATACTTGATAATGTTACAAGATGGAGTTATATACTAATTATTTAATGTTGATTAGATTAATTGAACTGAAAAAATGTTGTGGAGATCATCAACAGATAAACCATGATTTAAAGTTAAATGAAGGTGAATGGAGAAAATTGAATATTTGGTAATATATAAATTATAGTATTGATTAGGTACACATTTTTATTATTAAACTTTAAATTTTGAATAGATTAAATCTCTTGAATTTGTCAATTTAGCAACTTAAATGCTTCAGAAAAGAATCTTAACCTTAGGAGATTTTTATGAGATTTGAATTCAGACCAAAAATAAATTCAACTTTATCACTGTCTATTTTAAATAATATGAAAACACATGAACTTCAATTGTTAGAAAATGATATATTTGTTTTAGGTAATACCATTATATTCTAAATTTGATAGATGTATTAAATATATTGTGAATATTTTTGTATTTTATTTATTAGCGATTTATATGGATCCAAGGTATAGGTGTTTACTAACTGTTCTTAGTCAAGAAAAAGCAGTTAATCACCTTTTGAAAACATGAAATTTAATAGAATCATTAACATATATTGAGATATGAAATATATCTACTATATTTGGTTTTGTCCGTTGAATTACAAGTTATTACTCATGGCCTATTTTCATAAAAAAATAAAACAGTTAAGTAGATGGTTAAAAATATTTTTTTTTTATTTTTTTTAGAATTCAGAAATATTTGCAATTGAACCAATAATTAATGATACCACTGATGAAATAATTGTTGAAGATGATAGTGATGAATTTGAAAAATTCCTGCAATACAATTCTAATGTACCTATCTCAAAACTCTCAAGTGCCAAGTGCCAATAATATAATAACCGAAGTTCTAGTAATAATTCATGGTTAAAAACATAGTTGGAAGATTTTTCAAAATCTGAAAGATTAAATTATAAGGAAGATATTGTTAAGTTTTGGATTGAAAAGAAAGATGAGATGCCAGAATTGTTTGAATTAGCTCAAATACTCTTAGCAGTACCAGCAACACAAGTATTATATTAAATAATTGAAATATGTAAAAAGCATTTTACAGTATAATGTAATGTTTGTATATTTTTTTCATTTTATTTGATTTTAAAATCTTATAAAAGAAAATTTTTATTCTAAAACTATTTGAAAATAAACAATATATACTATATAGTATCATTGTATAAATTTTCTTTTCTTTTTTTTTTCGGTTGTATGGAAAACTTAATACTTATATTGTACTACAAATTTTGTAATACCTATATATTAGTTTTTAACATAACTGTTTTTGTTTGGACGAGTGTACATCAAAGCTTTTCAGGTTTGAAATTTATTTTATCTGATTAGAGAGGTTCAATTGGAAAAGAAATACTTGAAAATATATTAACAATACATGGAAGTAGTCATTGACTTTTACAATTTATTTTATATTTAATTTTTTTATAATTTTATCATTTATATTATGTACTATTGTACCAATATATATAATATATACTACTTTACAATCACTATTATTATTACCACTATTATATTTTATATTATTTAAAAGTTGTTATATAAAAAACATTTTTATATGTACAAACAATATAAAGTACCTACAAACAAAACCAAAAAAGTTCTTTATACTTTGTTTATCTAAATTAATGATATTACTAAATGTTGTAAATGGCAAACATTTACATTAATAATTAATATACCTATGTGTTGTGTCATTCTGTATTCCTCTGTTTATTAGAATTTAATGTTTATGTATATTATATAATGATATAATATTTAAAATATGTAATGTTATTTTACATATTATTGATTGCTAAATACTAAATTTGAAAACATTTTAAATTTTACACTAATTTAAATAACACAAAATGTTAAATTGTTCATAATGAGTTAATTATCAATAATGGTAAACGGAAAATTTTATAAATGTTTAAATTTATATAACGTTTAAATTATCTATAACGATTAACGCTCAATTGCTTATAACTAGACTTAGGGACTTATAGCTCTAAAAAATACACAAATATACTTCTAAAATCATTAAAAAAAAAACATAATATGCATTTATATGCATTAAAAAAAAAAAAAAAAATGACCACATCGTACACAAAATAAAACGTGTCCATCGGATTTAAATGTTTCTTTAAACTCCGAAACAAAACTTTGTATTCGGCTACTCGTAGACTGTTGTACTTTTGGCATTAAACAATGTTACAAAATATACGCGTACGACGTTAAACGTATGATTCGACGTTCTGTAGTTGCGAAACGCAAAAACAACGACGGATAATAATCGACTGAACTGAATACTAAACAAATAATCTATTATTCTATATCGACTATTATCTTAATCGATATTCAGTGGGTTATACGGTCGATATGAGAATATAGTATATATTTTTACTTACACAAAAATTATAACGAGATATTAGAGGTAGTTTGCAGATAGCATATTACTAGAAGTATTAAGTCCTCTTAGGGCCATTTTATCAACCGTCAGTTAAGACAATTTTAATTCGATTTAAAGTTTAAACTTCATTTAAACTAAAAATATGATTTTATTATCAATTGGTTAATTTTTAACTGGACTTCAACTACAAATTAAGTTGACCGAGATATTTTGATCAGTTAAAGTACTTAAATATAGTTTAAGTTCTTATTATCATAGATAATAGCACATTTTTGTTTAAAACCAAACTTTTTATTAATATGAAAGTAACAACATGTTTACAATAGTGCCATAGCTTACTTTTATTAATAGTAAATCTTCAGATTATAAAAATCAGTTTACTTAAACCTCGATTAAATTTGATTGATAAATAAATAATTGATAAAATTGAAATTATTTTAATCTTCAGTTAATTTAAAACAAAGATTAGTTAATCTACTATTTAACTGATGATTGATAAAATGGCGCCCTTAGTAAATTTTTTTTTCGATCGGTTGAAATATGTATATATAGTTATATGTACCTATCTAAAGTTTTTAACTCTAAATTAGAACAATTTGTCAAAATATGCAAAATAAGCATAACAATTTTAAAATATGCACTCTCCTGCATAATCTATCAAATATGCAAAAATATGCACATTCAAATTTTAGATCTGATATCATGGCACCGAAAAACGAATTTATTTCGCACTCTGATGTATTTAACAATAATTAAAAAAAGTATGCAAATGCTAGAAGTCCCTAAGCCTATTTATAACATGAAAATGTCCCTTAACGGTAAACAATATATATTATTTAAATTTAAGCCCTGATAGTTACTAACGAATGAACATGGATATCTCTCTCCAGTGGCGTACATTCAATTTTCTTATAGAAGGGAGAGGGGATTAAATTCAAGTTTTAATGTTAATATCAAACGTTTATTTGTATATCTCCTTGGATAATAAATGTATATTTTTGTGATTTCATCATAATTGGCAAATTCTACATTTTATACACACGTTAAAATATACATAATGTGTATATTTATCATTCTGACCATTTCAAAACTCAAAACTGGAATTTTTTTTTTTGTCCTTGGGGTAATTTATTCTAAACCTCGAACTCCCCATCATTTTTACATCACTGCCTCTCACTAACTTCGCAATTACTCAGTGCTGCATATAATCTTATAGTATTTCCTATTGTAACTATAATTTCTTTATTTGCGAAGACCTTCGGATTTCTCGAATTTACACATTCATAGTCTCATATTTTAGATTCTGAATGAAATGAGGAATGTTTTAGTATTACCATGAAGTGTAAATTGTATTTTAGATGACAGGATGATTGAGTAGCAATCAAATGTAATCATTTTTAACCTTTTGCATTCTCACTTGTTAAGTTAACTATTATACTCGTAAGTCTTAACTTAAAGTTGATATAATCTTAATGTTCACCATTGTATCATACCATTTCTAGATATTTTAAATTTCCAATAAAGAAAAACTGCATATATTAAATAGATTTATGAACTTTTTATTTTTTAATACATAGCTCATAATTACAATTATTATTTAATAATAATAATATTCAATCTCAAGGACGATGTTCGTTTTTTTTATGAAATCTCGTGTGTTGTGACAAAGCACGTTTAGATTTAAATTGTTTCGGGCAAAGATTACAGGAAAACTCAGAATTATTTAGCTTTGCTTCATTTTGCTCCGAAGCAGGGTTAACAGATCTGGTCAATTCAGTTCCAGTTCTCTTTTTGTATTTTTTCCTTGGTTTTTTTACTTTGCTTAATGTTGCAAGAATGTGTGCCGTTTCATGATCCTGCAATGAATAATTGCGTGATGACATACCTTGACTATCATTATAACTTTGGTTCATTAATGGTCGTGCGTTGTCACTATTACTATTATGTTCCAAGTTATTATTTCCTTCTGGTTGCTGTTCAAATGTACTAGTTGTATTTGCATTAAGGGAAATGCCAATAGACGAAAAATTGCTATAGTTAAAACTGTTGTTCGGTTGAATTAAACATTGCGAATTGTTGAACGGAGTATATGGAGGATCTATGAATTGTTCATACTCCTCGTTGACCAAAGGTACTAGCATATGAGAAGGCTGGAGTTCATTAGGATGTACGTTAGGATACTGATGTTCTCTGTATGTGATCCTATCTCTCTCCCTGTCACCATAGTCCATAATTTCAGTGGTTCTAACGCCTCTTCCAACTATACTTGAGTCAGGAGGGAAATCTGTGGCGGAAGTTGTATTATTTAAATTTAAGTCTAAACTATCATCACTATCATCAATAATGATGACATCTGGATCACAAATACAAGTATTTGTTATTTCACTACTTATGGAATCCATGGATTTTTTTAATTGTGTTGGTTTAGCTGTAGGTAATTCTTCTGTAACTGGTGTTTGTTGAATGACTGATACATGTATACTTTTAACCGATGATGACATTGCATACTTTAAAAGTAGTGTTATTTGTTGATGTTTTTTAGTTGCATCTAATTCCGGTGGTTGTTCTGGTGGATTTAATGGCTCCTGATGATTTATCATTTGACTATCTTCCATAACTTGATTTTTTTCTGGCAAAGATTTTGATGAATGAGGTATTTCAGACATTATGATTTCAGCGATAGTTTGAGCTTATTAATCTATATTAAAACAAAAAATAAAATAACAAATATAAAATACTATAATTAGTAAAAGAAGATTGAATTGCTTATATAACAAATGTGTGAACAATTATTTTTACTATAATCCTTTTGAATCGTATGATAATGCCAAAAAAATTACTCATTAAAATTCCCATGTACAAAATATCATATTTTATAGCTATTTGGTGTCATGCTAGTCCAAAATAAAATTAAAAAATTATACGCAATTAACTTTTTATAAAGTAGGCTATTTAAAAATCTATATAATTGGGTGACTTGAGATCAAATGGCTATAGGAGCGGTTCCCAAACTTTTTTGGATCACGCCTCCTCAAAACAAAAAGAATTAATGAATTGCGCTTTCCCACAAAACAACATTTTTTATTACTTAAATATAAGCAAATTTCTGTCGATCTAAAAATAAATATATGGTAGTGTAATATACAGTATAAATATTTGCCTTGCACCTCCTTCGATAAGTGATTGCGACTCCCAAAGGAATCACAGTTTGGGAACCACTAGATTACAGCCAATTTACAAAAAAAAACATGATATTTTTCTTTTTTTTTGTAGATGATACAAATTAAAATAATACTACAAAACGTAGAAATACTAAACAATTGTTACTTATTTGATCTTTCATTGATAACAACTAGCGAAGAAAAAAAAGTGTGTATGATATACTTACAATATATTTATTTATTTTTTTTGTGTTTGTTACATATCATAGAAATATTCATAATTATTAAAATATTAAAAATAATATTATATTATACTGTATTTAATCACACTCCAATAATATCGTGACTAAGTTTTATTAGTCATGATTTTATTGAATTAGTATACGCCTGATAGTGCATTTTTAATTCGAAACCGGTTCTACTTCATAATTAAAATAATATTCCAGGTTAAACATTTATTTATTTATATAGACTGTTTATTTATTTATATATTAATTTACGAGTATTTACTAATTACTAATTATAATTTTTTAATAATCTTATGAGATAAACATGACAAGACACCATACAATAACCAGAACAGAAACTTATTCATTATACATCGACATCCAAAAAACGAGTAGTCATTTTAAAAATTACTTTCACTATTGATTAATGTATGACATTGATTAATCATACTAAAACAATTAATACTGTTATTACTCCATACGATCGAAATTTTAATACTATAATACAATTGCCAGTGTCACTGTGCTGTGAAGATGTTCGGGTTACGGACAAAGATATTGTGATAATATAAAGGTCCGTGCAACAAGATAACCGCGAAAAGTGCTCACGAGATAAAATTGATGCATAAAGTAATATCAGGGCCAGGACATTGAAAAAAATTAATACGAGGAAACGAGCGTTGAGAGCACGAATTAAGATATACTGGAAACCCAATGAGCCTATTACGTTAGAAGAACCCAAAGTGATTTGCCAAAACTGCTGTTATAAAGTACATGCTTTTTTCAAATTGTAACAATTAACTTAACAATTCAAATACTTTTATTAATAAAACAACAATTATAAATTTTAATAACAATAATTGCCTAAATCGTTGTTTTTGATGGTATGTAATTTAAAACGATACATTTAATACGAAATTATACTTCTTGATCAGATATTATACATGTATACCAATTATTATATATGTATTATTCATGCATTAAATATGTATACGAATTATATGTGTTACAGTTAGAGTATAGAGCAGAGAATGCTGCTTTCACTACACCTGACAATTTATTTTGGATTTAGTGGGTTCGTAGATATTTATTTGAAATATATACATAGAATGAATAATTTTAAACATACCTATTGAGTTTATAATTAAATTAAAATATAAATATTCAATTTTATTCAAATGAAAAATTATAATACTATTTTATCAATACAAGTCTAAAAATTGATTGGAATTATTGGAGAAATTCGACGTAAACACTTTAGTCCGTTTCAAAAGAGAAGACACGAAGCGGCGACCGGTTTTCGTTCGGCGGTGCGCATCCCACACCCACGACTATTGTGTGCAAAATTTTAATTATAGTGTATACACTAGTGATGGGAACAATCGAGAAAAAATAATCGAGTAACTCGATTATTTCAATGTATCGAGTAACTCGATTATTATAAAAATAATCGAATGAAAAATTAGTAATTACTATTTTTATATTTACTAATTTATATTTCAATCAAAACAGCGTTTGCCATCTGCACTATGACGAGTGGAGAATTTTATTATTTCGCGGCCCGCACCGTACTCGGTATATTCTACGAATATAAGTAAAAATAATTATCAATAGATTTTCTATACATTTTCTATACTCAAGGGCGTAGCTAAGATTTGAATCAGGGGGGGGGAAACATAAAGTGATTAGTGTTAAACTCGTAATTCAAATAATCTACAGATAGACCATTGGATAACACATAAAACGTCAAAACGATTGCACGTGTAGATAAAGCTGGCCACACACTACGGTTTTATTTGTACGTGTACGGTGTACGGTGTAGTTCGCACATTTTTAGTTCGTACACCGATGAACGACACACATTATCCATTTTGTATCTTTGTACGGTGTTTGAACAACACTAACCTTCGGTTTTGTTCATTTCAAACACCGAACACGGACAAAAAATCAAACTCCTCAGTTTTTATTCTGTGTCCGTGCACGGTGTTTTTCGTCCGTTTTATTGCCCACACACTATCGGTGTACGTTGTTCGAACTACACCGTACACCGTACACGGACAAATAAAACCGTAGTGTGTGGCCAGCTTAACACTCAATCCCACTGAACTATTTTTATATTTATATCTTTTTTAATTTTAACTTACAAGTTTGGTATAAACAATTATAATTCAGTTTGAGGCTTAGGGGTGGGCAAGTGGCTCCCCTGTCTCACCCTCGCTACGCCCATGTCTATACCTCTTCTGTTTCTGTACTATCTGGAATCGTTTAATAAATGCTTTCTATTATTATTTTATTTATATCTATTATGAATAATAATTTTAAATTTTGATCACATGGATTATTTGTTATTTCGGTATACTTTAATTTTATTTGTATGTTGTATGATACAACTTGTATCGTATATTTTTTATCGTTAATTGTTCATTTTATACGTTAAAATCGTTATATATTAATATATATTAATCGTATTTACTATGTATTGGCCTATAGTAAGTAGTATGTTATAAAAATTAAATAATATAACTATCAATTTTCTCAAATAATTATAATAAATATTAAAGATACAACCTAGTTTTTTATAAGTTTAAAATTCGACCTGGCAGTAAGCAGCGTTCCATGGTGTGGGAGCATTTTAAAAAAAAAATGTTGACAAAACTACAATTAGTTGTCAAATTTGTAAAAAAGATTTAAAATTTTACGGAAATACAACTAACTTAAAAGGTAAATATAAAATAATTATTAATTTTTTTTATATTGAATAGTAGTAAATTTAATAGGAGTTATAAAATAGAAGTGTTTAAAAATATCGTAATCATCTTGATATAAATAAAATAATTTATTATATTCCTTATATGTTCCTTTCTATTACATACGCACGTCTTAGTGGCGTGTTTAGGGGTGGGCCCGGTTGGCATGTGCCCACCCACATTTTCATATAAGTACTAGACTAGTGTAAGTCCGATGATCAATGAAAAATTAAAATATTATTTATAAATAGTTAGAAAAAAATTTGTGACCCATCCACAACAAAAGTTCTGGACACGCCACTGTCACGTCCATGTAATTATATAATTAGTATATATTATTATATCGTTATTTATCTTGTTTTTAAAAAGAGCACTTAAAATGGAAACATCTTACGGCACTTATTATTCCTGCTTCTACAACAGACGATCCTGATTCCGAATTGAATTCCATTGAGTCTATTAATAACTTATCAAATATTCAATCTTCTTCAACAAATTCTAATTCACAAACTGAATATTCAACTTTAAATCAACCTTTAGTTAAACGTTCGCGTCAACTTAAATTATACGGTACAACAAAAATAATGAACTAACTGTCGCAGAAAATAATGAAATTAACAAATGTGTAGTAAAAATGATTACCACCGATTATCAGCCCTTGTCAATAATAGAAAATGTTGGCTTTTTAGAATATTCAAAACAATTGCAACCATTATACACTCCTCTAAGTAGAAAATTATTGACTACAAAACTGTTGCCTGATCAATACAATGTAATTTATTTAAAGCTAAAATATATGTTGGAAAACGTAAACTATGTATCAATCACTACAGATATGTGGACATCTGATTCTACTAGGTCGTACATTACTGTAACTTGCCATTTTATATTCAATGATTGTTTGTATTCTCCAGTTCTTGCTACTAAAGAAGTTATAGATAGCCATACCGGAAAAAACATTGCTTCGGCACTTTCAAACATATTTAATGAGTGGAATATAACAAATAAAATTATAACAATAGTTTCGGACAGTGTTGCAAATATAAAACATGCTATAAATGATCATTTACAAAAATATCACCACCCATGTGTTGCACATACCCTAAATTTAAGTGTGAATGAAGCCATTAATCAAAATACTGAGTTTCTCAGGGTGTTGAAAATATGTCGAACTATAGCAGGTCATTTTAAACACAGTAATCTTGCAGCAGAAAAATTGAAAGAATTTCAAAAACAAATGAGCCTCCCCGTAAATTTTAAACACCGCAATCACTTGAATTGCGAAATTATTTAATCCCATGAATTTGAATTTTTTTGTTCAAATTTATTTACAAAGGAATACATGCGATAAACTCATATTTTTAGAATATATATGTATAAATATATAAATGTAATTGAGGATCTTACTTCGCTTAGGTGTGGGAGTCATTCGATATAATGAGAACGATCTAAAAAAAAAATCAACTAAAAGAAATTTCACATTCTCAAAAATATTTAAAAGTTAACACAAGTTAAGTAAAAATACAATAACCAATATGTAACATTAAAAGCTAACAGTATTATAGCATTACATAATTTATAATCACAAACCATTCTTCCTCTCCGTATTTTTTAAATTATACTTAAATTATTTTGATTTGTCTTTTGTTACTCTGACACTTCTTCTAGGTATTCTTCAAGCAAGTCGATTAAATGTAAATACATACATACATACATCGCAAGCATGTAGGTACCGATAAGTGCAATGAGGTACGACTATGACGGTTTTTAATTAGAAAAAGAGCTGTGGAGAACAATTCAATTAATCTATATTTATTTTTATTTTATTTATTATACTAATGATTAGTTTTGTTTTTTATAAATACCCAGAATACAATATAAAATTCATAAAATATAATTTGACTGTTTATATGATTACCTTCATTTGTTGTCCATTACTTAAAAAACACGATAAATTATAATCATACAGTGGCAAATACATGCGTGTAATTCAAAAGTAGACATTTTTAAATTCGCGATTAACAATACTATCAACGGGAAAGAGTTTTATTATTAATATTTACAATACATCATACGGATATTCATAGTTTACGACCAATTTATTAGCTTTTAAAATATTATGCTGGCAGCATGTACATTATTGTTTGATCGCCTGGTAGGGAATTCACCATCTATCGCGTTGATTGCTAAAACAAAATTCTATACCAGTTATTCGTTGATATCGAACATTTATAATAGTTGATTTTCACGATCGCAAAATATATCGTTTCGAATATTAGAATTCACCGAAGAACCTACGAGAAATAATGGCGTAAGTCGAATGGATCGGAACTTAACCGAATACGAATTATTTAACTCGTTTAATTTATTGCACAGTTACCGGGCACACATTATGAGCAATCATTGCAAGGACATCACGAACCGTGGAACAAAGAGTGCTTGGTTCCTTAAATGTGTGGGATGCAACACTAGACGGATTTACTCATCGCATGTGTACAAGTGCACTGGTAAATAATTTTTCAATACTTTATGCGCTCACAAGGCCGTCGAGGCGCATTGGGACTATTTTGCCCCAGACCCCAAACTTTTGGTGACCACAACATCCATTAGTTTTGTTATTAACCCCATAATTACCCCTAGTTGCCACTATATAGGTCTCACCAAACTCTACGACGGCCCTGTACACTCGAATGACATTATTACCGTTGCATTTTAAGATATTGTTAAAATAAATCATCGGCGTTTGTTGTTGTCTCATGAATATTTTTTCTCCCGGTGTTTTATAGTGTGTAAGGTGTCCATACACAAACGTTGTTGGGAATTCGGTCAGTGCTGCGCGATCAAGGCTGCAAACGAACGGTCGGCCACTATCGCCACTGAAGTTGAAGTCTCCGAGAACGCGGGACCATCTACACGGATGATGGTGGACTTACGCGAAGTCTCGACGGAGACAACCATAATGCATTTGGTAGATAATTCAATGCAGACGGACGTATTCGACCAATTAAACGTCTCAACTGAAACCGATGTGTTGGACCAGTGTCACACAACTCAGACCGAGATATTAAACAAGTCTCACGTGTCGACTGAGATCGATGTGTTCGACCAATGTCACACATCGACTCAGACCGAGGTGTTTGACCAGTTTCACGTGTCGACTGAGACCGTTGTGTTGGACCAGTGTCACACAACAACTCAGACCGAGATATTAGACAAGTCTCACGTGTCGACTGAGACCGTTGTGTTCGACCAGTGTTACGCATCGGTTCAGACCGAAATATTGGACTCGTGTGATGTGTCGACTGAGACCGATGTGTTTGACCAATGTCACGCATCGGCTCAGACCGAAAAATTGAACCCGTGTCATGTGTCAGCTCAGACCGATGTGCTGGATTTAGACCAGTGTCACGTGTCGAGCCAAACTGAACTTGGATATGACCCTTTACTGATCGTCAACGAAAGTGCAGTTTCTCCCGGAGATGTTCCGATGTGCGGAAAAATCTACAGTGGACCGGCGATGGCATCAAACAGAAATACTCATGAGTTATTGTCCTTTCCAAATGGTGGACCAGAGGCTGGTGACACGGACGACGGAACAACCGTATTGAACGTAGACCGTATGAGTTCGAGGACAGAACTCACAAAAGAAATTACAATGACGGCCAAACAACGGATGCGGTATTAATGTTTTTATGATAATACTAAACAAATAACCGATAATAATATCAACGTGTGCCCTCTCACCAGTAAAATCAAAGTAGAGAAGAACATCGCGTTGAAAGTGAACACGGATGCCGTATCTGCGCTACAAGAATTGTGTATGGCTCGATGGTGGAAAATACCGGAGTATCATTCATGCGTTAAAATAGCTGATAACCATTTTCAAATAGAATGCTCTTTAAGAGGGTACACGGTCAAAGGTACGGTCAGCTTTCTATGTGTTTTCACTTTGGCGTTACGTGTAATCACAAATCGTTATGTAAAAATATGTGCTTATACAGGCGAAGGATGGTCGAAAAAAGAAGCTAAACGTCAGGCAGCCTACAATGTGTAAAAATGGTCGTTAAAAATCAAGATTAGCTTCATTGTATTGAAATTGAACGTGAGATGAGCGAGGATGTGATTTTTCGGCTGCATCCGAATTGGGTCCCGAATTATTTTAGGTACACTCAGAAAAATATCTTTCAATGTTTTAATGAAATGGAATCATTATTTTGAAGTTCAACGATTTACCTAGAATTAATACTGAATTATATTAAATTAATACAATTTTCTTTAAAATAAATACATATTCAATACATTAATATCCATAATTTAAAGATGACTAAATCAAATTAACAAAAAAAAAATGTTTGAAATAATGAAGTCTATAGATTCGTTTCAAGCATACATCCTACTTAAATGTAAAAAAATATAATTAATTTAAAGAATAGTTTGATAGGTTTGAATACCTCTAAGGCCCTATGTTTTAATGATAATAAAACATTATTTCTAATAAATGTTTTATTCTAGATTAATACTAAATTTATGTAAAATAATGATTTTTTCTTTCAACCAATAACCAAATATATCTTTAGTTTAATTAAATGAGTATTTATTTGAGAGCACTAGATTTGTCTTAAAATCAATACAGTTACGTCTAGTGATGGGAACAATCGAGAAAAAATAACCTCGATTACTATTCGCTCGATTATTTTAATCGAGTGAATTACTCGATTACTATAATATCTCGATTACTAATCTCTCGATTATCGAAATCACTCGATTATTCCCATCACTAGTATACACCGTCGGCAATGATCGGAAATAGACTATATACGATAAAGTTCACTGCGTGAAACAAAGCCAGGTGGAAGGGGAAAAATGCGCAGAAATCGTGTCTTCTCTTTTGGAACAGAGTATAGATTACGGTCTACAGAGACAACCACAATGACAATAGTGCTTTAACCAATCAACCAGCGCAGCGATACGAAAACGGAATAGATTCACATAATTTGTAATTAGTAATCCCATAACCTAATCGACTATTATATTTGTAACGATATTTCACTGTTACTGCAGTCTCCAGTCTTATTAAAATTTCAAATCGGACCTCGTCCTTGTGTTCTGTTAGTCATTGTCATGTCGAGTAAACGACTCGGCGATCTGGAAAAAGTTCGTGCAAAAAAAAGACTTTTACTGTTGAAAACTAGTGTTAAGGGCTACAAGATAAAAGATTTTTTTTCAGATCAAAAAAAATCTAAAATAAAAGAATTAGTAGCAAGTAAGTGATTTTTATTAGCATTATGGCAGTAATGTAATTTTATAAAGTTGTATCTACCTATATGTAATTCGTAGGCATTGATTGGGGTGGGGGAGTAGGATATATAAAGGAAATAAGAAGGTTATTGTTTTTTAGGGCCGGTTAAAAATGTATGCTGAACACCCGACACAAAATCCTGCGCACGTCTATGAGTTAAGGTCCCCACACACTGCCGCGGTGGCGGTGGCGATATTAAAATCGCAGACCTGAACACATTGCGGCGGTGGCGGTGGCGGTGGCGGTGGCGATTTTTATCCAGTATAAACATAATATATTCAGTGCTTAAATTGGAAAAAATTAAGTAGAGGAGCTATGGTAGAGGTGAAGACATTTATTTTTTTCCGAAATGACGATATCGTCGATCGCCAATATTAATAATAAACGGTACAATGTATAAAGTATAATACACCAAATTCACAGACATTACTATTTATATTTTTCAAGAAATGACGACGTTGTCCTTATCATAACCATCATATAATCTTTAATTATAAAAATAGTTTTGATATTATAAATCGTAAAATTCATTTCCCAATTAACGTAAATTGAAATTCACATAAAAATTATTTTGGACATCAATTAAGATGAACGTCGCGTCCCCCCGTTCCGGTGAAAAAATATAGTTGGGGTACGCAAAAAAAAAAATAAATAGTAGAGGAGCTCCGTCCCCCCTGCGCACCCTCCAATTCGAGCACTGAATATATTTATATATTATATACAATAATTGTATAGTTAATTATTAATTCCTATGTCATTGATAAATTGACGATTTATCTATATAGTACGTTAGTAGATACTATATTAAGTACTTATACTACTGTACATATCATATTCATTATATATATAAATATATATATATAATATTGTATTGATTATTTTTATATGAATTATTTTTAATTAAGTTAAATAGTATATTAAACTATAACTTGAATAGTTTCTACGAAATAATCGAAGTCTAGACTAATATACAGGCCCGGCTCAAGTGTTTAAACAAACATAGACGAAATTTAGTTTTTCCGCCCCTTACGTGCAAATATTTTTTTTATACATAAAAATTGTCGAGGAAAAATGCTGCCTTAGGCGTGGGCTTATGTCGCTTACCCCTTGAGCCGAGCCTGCTAATATGCACCATATATATATTAGATAAGTACTATTAGCGTATATTTGATAAGTCAATAGAAAATACCGCTGAGCGGTGGCGGTAAAATCGAGCATGCTACGGTTTTTATAAATATCGCAGCGGTGATATTTTACCGTGGCCGAATTACCGCAGCAGTGTGCGGACTTCCATTACAATACGAGTGTACAAGTTTAACGCCACCGCTGCAGTGTGTGGGGACCTTTTAGGCGTTAAATTCCGTTTGTTGATGTTAATTTGATATATAGGTTTTGTATCATTTGTTTTCATTCCATTTTATCATTTTAGTGCGGTGCGTTGCATATCCGTAGCCATTGTCAACGGCGGCGATAAGCCTCCGTGTGCGACCGGTCGGGTACGTCATTGCATCGTTATCATTGCATAAAAATGTGTTCGTTATTTCACGTTGTCAAACTATTCGGTTACGTTCAGAAAATGTTCTAATTGTATTTTTTCTAAAAAAAAAAAAAAAAAACGTTGTACGTATTCTTTCAAGTCATGGTCTCAGTGCCACAAATTTTTGTAAAGGTCTCGTGTTTTAGTTTTAGTGCGGTGGCACTCAGACATTTTATCTTCGTCTTGGTGTCTGGCGGCCATAGACTGCGGTGGATGTCGGCACCATCTCTCTCTCTCTCGTTTTTTTGTCTTGGTGATGTGCACGTCGTTTTCAATTTGTTCGAATGTTCGTGCAGTCGTCTTCGTGAAAACTACGTTTTTGTTCAACTTGTCATTTTTGTCTACTGTAAATCGACCATCTGGTGAACTATCGTTCCATAAAATTCGTTGTTCAGTGCTGCGGACCTGTGCATTCTCGTCTGTAATTGTGTCAGGGTGGTCGCACGTACCCAGGGCCGTGACAACTATTTATTTGTATTATTTTGTAACTCCGTGGTATGCCGAAAAAGACAACATTTTTGTCACAGTTCCGGTGCGGTCGCGTGGGATGAAACCCGCCACTCAACACAGTTACATATTGTGAGTATTGGTCGAACATATCTGTTCCTTGTCGCATTGTAAAGGTCGAGGGGCCTAGCCATCACAGGCGTGATTGTTATATTATTTCCATTGTCATCGTAGGCACATTAGTTTTATTATACAGTTGGGTTTCGAAAACCCGAACGAGCTTGAGAAATATCGCATCCCTATATTAATACATCTATGTATGGGTATCATTATAATGGTAAATATATATTTTAAATAATAAAGTTAATTTTATGTATATAATAAATATTATATTTACTTGCTGTATATACACACACATAAATATATATACCCGTGTCACGAGAGAAGTAAACCGTGTCCCGACCGAAACGAGTTCGATTGTGCGCATCCCCAACAATTTGAAATATCGATACAGTACGATCACTGTATTAACGGTCGGTACCATAGACGTATAATATTATTAGTCTATGGTCGACACACATGTATAATGTTTATCATAACGGTATTATAACGTATACTCTACATAGTGTGGGTCACATCTTCGAACCGCGCGTTTGCTTTGACATTTGTTGTATACTGCCTAACATTTTGTCATTTTGTCATTATTTTTTTTTTTTAAAATGAACATTTTCAATGAAGAATCGACATGAATCGAATGATCCTTCTACATCTGTCGAACAAAACATTGATTCTTCAGAAATATTGTCACCCTTAAAAAAAATCTCCAGTTTGTTGGAAGACAGCAAAAAATAAAAATAATATATCTATACAAGACAAAAAATAAGAGCAACCAGGTATGAAGTACAAAGAATTGATGGCATCTCTTTTAAGAGACTCCGGTATTGGAATGCGTACGGTTATAAGTACAATAAGCGAATACAAAAAAAAGTGGTGAA
The DNA here is from genome assembly GCF_003268045.1 of Sipha flava. Lineage (NCBI taxonomy): Eukaryota > Metazoa > Arthropoda > Insecta > Hemiptera > Aphididae > Sipha > Sipha flava. Next base: position 1,077,692 of record NW_020271737.1, read on the forward strand.
TTTACGTCGTCGTGTAAAAAAAATATCGTCTAACAAACCTGGAAAAAATTGATGATTTTAATAAAAACACTATACGTCAGAAAATTTATGGGTTTTGGTTGAGACGTGAGATTCCAACTTTGAACAAAATTGTTCAAACTATCAATAATGATCCAGATCTTCCAAATATACCTTGTACATCTTTACGAGGGATATTGAAAGAATTAAATTTTAAATACACCAAAAGAAGCCGAAACAGCGCATTAAGGGAAAGAGGATATCTCGTGGTATGGCGACAGAATTATATTGAAGACATATGGCGTTATCGCAGTGAAGATCGTACAATATACTTCCTCGGCGAAACATGGGTAAACGCTGGATTAGATATACAATATGTGGTAATGGTGATAAGATATGACATGATTGACGATTGTCGTCTAAGATACGATCGTTCCGTGTTCGTTTGAACATTTTGTGACTTCTAAATACTATAACACGCCGAGTCGCGAACTGTACAGTCGCGTCGTACAGTCACGGGACCCTTAGTTTAAAAATATTTATTTTCCCAGGCTGAATTTACTAATCCATTTTTGTATCTACATATTTTTTCGGCGTGGAATTTAAAATACCTCATCATTATTCATTAGACATTTAGGTTTTGGACAATTAATCTATTGTATTAACCCAAACGAGTAACGACAGTCTATGGTAATCCGTATTTTTTTTTATTTTTTTTATATTTGCTTTTATTGGAAATATAGCAATACAATTATTTAAAAAAAAAAGAGTAATCCGTATTTCGTATATATATATATATATATATATATATATATCCGTACAACCGACTGACGCGACAGTGTTGCTCGAACGTGACTTCACACGATACTAGATGTTGTCAAAATACTATCGGTGTGCCGCGTCTATTATTAGTTTATATGGTCGAAGGATTTAATAATATGATTTACTTTTTAGCTTGTTAATATTTTTTATTTTGTCATGCTTTTTACCATAATTTAATATTTTTGTGACTTTGTTTGCGAGTATATACATATATAGTTATTGTTTAGGTTCACATATATGTGATTTATATATGGAGTGTGGTAGTCCTCAATAAAATATAGAACTATCTCTTTTAATATCTTGTTTTAGAGCATACCCTCATTCTGTACATATAACTTAATTGTCACTTACAAATGCCTAATAATGATTTCTATCAATTTATAGTTTGAATTGGAAAATAATCTTGTACAAAGTTTCTCGTTACTTTCAGTTGGTAAAGGAATAGCTTTTAATTTAAATGAATATCTATGCAATGTATTTTATAAACACCCATACTCAGACTTAGATCATGTTTATTTAATTAGGCTGTTAGATTCACGATCATTACATGTGTTAAATTTTTAAATAGGAAATTTATTTCGGTATGGCAGTTAAAAAATAAAAAATTGACAGTTTTAAACATTTGTAAATAGTATTTTATTATTAACAAACACTTGACATCTTATTAATTTATATTTGACATAATTTATCATATTTTATGACTATTTAAGAATTATTATTTTTAATTGAATTCTGATTATTATTATTGTTTTTGCTCAATTTAGCATGTACACTTATCAATTGCCTAATTTTTATTATTTTGTAAATATATAGTTTAAATTGATTTAAAAAAATATAAAAATGAAATTGTGATATGATAAAATTTGTATTTTTGTTCGTCTTTTGTTCACTAATTTCATACAGTTGTTAGTAAGAGTAACTAAAAATGCTTAAGCAATTCAAAATGTTATAGTTTATTGTTTATTATTGCATCTTTAATTTTTAGTGTACAAATTGTATTTTTCGCACCGTAAGAAGCGTCAAAACAAACAATGAAACTAATTGTTTCATTATAATAAAAAGTAAATCGTTTTATCAAATCTATATCTGAACTAATAATACTAAACTAATAAGATCTCAATATATAAGCGAACTACAACATGACCGATACGTTTTTGTTTCTTTCAATTGGTACTTCGGATTTAATCAATTCTGTGATAATTTAGAGATGCCGTTCGAAAAAAAGCGAAACTGAAAAGGTGTATATTTGTGTTGCCTATATACTGGAAAAAAATACAACCACAAAGTATGCGATAATATTATCTCATCCGTGCCATATCATTACTCATGAACCGTATTCAGCTAATATCGAAAGGTCCTATTATTCTTTGAATTACAATCGTATATGAATTTATTAAAACACAACTGGCTAAGTTCTTGAACCTCAATTAGCCTCACTCGGATAAAACAACTAACGAGAAAATAAATGAATCAAAGATAACAGCGTTACAGGTGGTATATAATGTACAATATACGGTAATATATTGTACAATATTTTTTTCGTATCTTTCATGGAATATGCCTCGTACTCAATATGTTCATACATTACGTCATGCTGATAGCATTTATGTCCGTTAATAAGTTGATCTTGTAAGTGAGCTTATAGAATATTTAAATTACTAACGACCAACGTGTTTTACACGTAATCACAAATAGTTGGTGTTTCATATCGAGTGTCGTAACTAGAGGTTGGCGAAATGGGCAGTTGTCAAGGGGACGCGCGATTGAATTGAAATTAAATTGGTTTTTTATATAAAAAAAAAAAACCAAAATAAAATTCACCAATAACAGTTACGGCACTACATAATCGACAAATATTTATTTAAAAAAAAAAAACATTTTTTCCTAACAATAAAAACCATGCATAAAATGTTACGAAAATGGCCTAGCGATTTACAATTATATAAAATCGTGCACATAAAAAATCTCACCTGACAGGAACGACGAAAACACCTGCTCGAAATCCTCGGTCGAATCTCGGGGTTGATTCGATGGCAGCTGGACAAGCGTTCGGAATGAAAAAATCAATGATACGGCAGCGGTGGTAGCGGTGAGTGCATGTGTTACGTTCAACAGCCTTGAAGTAAATGTGGACGGTGTAGAGAAACTTATTATGTGAATCGTTTGTGAACATCCATTCGTCTGGTATATCACCCACTCCTGCATTCCTGGTAGCACTGGATAATAGTCCTCGGCTAAGGGTTACCAAACTGTTATTACTTTGGATTTCTATAGTTTTCGATATTTTTTTTTTTTATAGTGAATAATTGGATATAATATTATATTGAACGGGTAATATTGTACTCAGATAAATACACCATAATTCCGTGTAAATTAAATAATATAAAAAAAAAAATCAAGAACTACTGGGGCCCTATTCTGAACGGCGTACAAACGATTTCTGTACGTTAGAATCGTTCGTATACTAATCATTTGTATAAATGGTATTTTAAAACGTCATACGGACGTTTCCGTATAACTTATGCGTACTGTGAATGCCGTCCGTTTACAATGCATGTACATTTTACGTAGTTTAAAAAAAAAAAAATTACTTTCGTATTGTATTTTTTTTGCATTGGATAATAATTGTAATGTTAAAAAAAAAAAATTACTCCGCTAACGCGATGGTCAAATAATTGAAAATAACGTAATGTTAAAGATTTAAGTAATGTTGTTTTTGATTGACATGCGATATGCGAGTGTATAACATTTATAAATTGTGTGTGCATATGATTTTATGAATATACCTAACATTGGCTAATGGCGTTTGACATTTTTCAATTGTGCTTATTTTATTGTTAAAATTGAAAGTAAGTATGTAATATCTACCTATAATGTAATATATATTATAATACCTAAAAATACCTATAATTATTAAATTTGTTATTTGGATAATATTTTATGTTATGGTTTTAATGGTATAATATAATTATTATAGTACTTATTAATATAAGTAATAACTAATAGATAGTAAAGCTCGAGTAATGGTATATATTTTAGTATACTTAATCATTCATACATAATAATAATTAATTTATTAAATAATGAATAATGAACATTTTACTAAAATGTTAAGTGGAAAAATTCACAAATAAAAATCGATATAACCATTCATAAATTTGTGTTTCAGTTTCACTACTCAAAAAGTTATTTAAGATGCAGACGGAATAAACCGAAAAATTAAATCTGCGTCTGCCAGTCAAGACAAAAAAATAACTTTTGCGGAATTTATGACGGATCACCCTGGGTTAAAATAGTTGTACTAGGTACTAAAATACTTAACTACCTAGGTATAGGTATATGTAATATGGATTCAGATCGTTAAGTTTCGCCCTACCGTCAATAAACGAAATGATAATATGTGATTATATGAATCGGTATTCACATGGTATGCACCATATATTTAGTTTCCGTATAATATAGCATCCTAATAATACTATTTAATGTATATTACAATTATATATGAACAATAATCTTCGAACAATTTTAAGTCCGATAATTTTGAAATACACACAAATAAAATCATTAGAACGCAACAGTCCGTGTATAAACTTCCTATGGTATTTGTATAATAAATTCGTATGATGTATAAAATAGCCTTTTCTATTTCATACGGAAATTCGCATAGTTGATCTGTACGTACAGGTATCATTCACATGTACCAATAAGCCGCGGCATACGGATAAAAAGCGGGTTTTCCATACGAAAACCGTTCGTTCGCCATTCAGAATAAGGCCCCAGATCACTAATGTTTGGGAATTCCTCCTGCAAGGGAAAATATGCATATTATATTATGACCTAATCCACACCAGAATTAACAGCAATAATAGTATAAATAATAACCTTTAGGTTACATTTGACTTTTTTGTTACATGTACGATAATATGGTTATCATCACGATTTAATATTTATGATTCAGTACTCGTTAAAGTTACTTCAAGGTTGATGAATCGTCAGTTAAAACTTTATGTGTAAACCTTACGATTTTGACTGACATACTACAGTGAGTTTACCTACATCTATAAGTTGTAATTTTTGGATGATAATAAAATAAGAAATCACTTAATGAAAAAAAATTAAAAATTAGAATTTTATAGTGTAGGTACATAAGAATTACACAACAATATTATAGATTCTTAAAAATAAATGTTATAAAAACTTCTGGACCTTATATACACGTATAATTGTATTACACGGATAATACATGCATAGGTCATAAATCCATAAGTCTTAAAATTATTTTATATACGTGATATCGGCTGTAATTGATTGTTATAACTATTTTCTACCAGCTCATCTGTTCCATAATGAAATGAGCGTAACGGTGACCATTATATGAGTAGTATACAGAGTTAGTTCTTCTTGATGAATGACTAAGGCGAACTTCTATTGATGCTTCTCGGGGGTGATGCTTGAGGAAGTCTGTCATTTGGTGATGCATTATTTTAATTATTCTTATTACTTTTTATATATTAATTGTCCTTTATAGTCGGTATCCATTGTTTTGTTTAATTTTTATATTATTATTATATTTTTCCGACCAGTATGGTCAAATTTCATTCCTTTTCTTTGATTAAAATTTTAAGGTGGAGATCTTACGCTCGACCAATCCAAATTTTATTTTGTTTACTATATTTTTTATAGCATTAATGATGTATTTTAATTTTATTTTATTACATCTCTATATAAAACTATACGTTCCGACTTTCAAGTCTCGGCTATAGGTTGGCGACTCTACGGTGTGTCACATAACGTTCCTTTCTATTCAATATTAAATACAAAAAGTGTGAAACGTTACAATTTATTTATATGTTATATTTAATATGAAATGTGTTCAATAAATATTCAGACGAAATGTATTAAACATTTTTTATAGAACAACCAACTTTGAACTCTTACTATTAATGACTGATTATAGATCATGTTTAATATTTTATACTGAAATAATAAACATTATCTCTAGTTTCTTTTGGCATAACAACATTATCGATAACATTAAAAAATTTTCTGTAGTAATTATAATTATTTTAATCTGGGTATTTAGTGAACACATCTCGTATTCCAGTAAAAACACTGCCATCAACTTCGTTTAAAAACCTTGCTTAAGTTAAAAAAAAAAAGATATTCAATTTAAAATATCAAAAAAGGGTTGTATAGTCATTTAGTCAATTTAATAATTTTAGAAATATTTAGTATTAATAAAAATATTTATAGTTGTGTTTGATGTTAAATTTAGTGATATTTTTAATTGAAGTTGACGGAGTGTTTTGTTGATATATCACTCATTTTTTAATTAAAATTCTGAAAATAGTAAACTCTTATATTTGTTTTTATTGAATGAAAGAAATGATGGAATGAGGATTTCTTAGACCTAAGTTTTGATTTTTAAAAGTATAATTTTTCTTAATTATATATGTACTCGTACATGCATTTTTATTAGATTTTAAATTATTTTTTTACGAGTTGATGAATATTACTGGAAAACAATAATGTAAACATTTTTAGATGCACGTGGTCATCGCTTATATAAAACATATATGAGTATTAATCCAACCCATTAGTCATAATGACTAATAACATTTGTAGAACAAACACAACATTTCTAAGATAATACGTCTCGCATGACTACTGAACTTAATGCTAATGAGATGATTAATAAATGCTTATCATTATCTCTATTACCATTATTGTTCAAATAGCGATAACGACTAGAAACGTACCATGGCGTACAAAGCCCGTCACTTGATGAACGGTCGATGAAAAAAAGAACAGATGTTGAAAAAAAAAATATAACATTTCCAGCAATTACCACGCTAATACTTAAACACATTTATCTGACTGTAGTCGTCGGATGAATTAGAAATATTTTAAATCCCGTCTACACAGAAAACCAATTAATCCGTGTAGTTTTCAAATCGACTGATTCATCGGTTTTGGCTGTACAGTCGACAGAAAGATATTTGTAAAATTACACGTGTTAAATACAAGTTAGACGATTCGTGTTAGTATATAGAATATACTATATACCAGTGGTTGTCAACCTTTTTGAGTCCTCGGCTCCTTTTGATTTTGAAATAAAATATACGGCTCCCATACGAACATTTAAAATAGATTAGATTAGAGGCAAATCATTAAGTACCTACCTAATTGTAAATAATAGTCGAAATATGCTATTTCTTGATATCGCAAACACGGTTATCGACGGCCGATCTGTCTCACACACGCAACATGTAATATGTATTGGTGCGCGGAAATTTTATTTTAAGTTTTTATTGCGAACGCGGCTCCCTTGATAATAATCGGTGACACCTCTGGGAACCGCGACGCACAGGTTGAAAATCACTGCTGTATACCGTCGTCACGCACTTCTCGTTTTATTGTTATTCGCAGCTACCGCGACTGGGTCCATTAACTTATTATCTATATTTCAGTTAATTTGAACAACTGCATATGTTGAGAGTTTATAGATAATATATACAGTAGCGTACAAATGTTGGGGGGGGGGAAGTGCTGGCGCTGTGATTTGCGAGGCCCTGTGAAAATAATAAACGCAAAGCGCCAGATCTGGATATACTACAAAATAAAAGCGCGAGGCCCAAGAGCCGATCCAAAAGTGCGATTGCACTTTTTGCACACCCCTCACGACGACACTGGGGGAGGGGGATTAAAACCACATTCGAAGACTAAAAGAATCCAATTTTTAAACGGGTAAAATGCAAAATATGTACATCATAAATATTTTATCATAATTATTTTAATGTGTGTTTAATATAAATTGTATTATTTGTCAATTATGATGAAATCATAAAAATATTTATTTTTCATCAAAGGAGGTATACAAATATACTTTGATATTGACATAAAAACTATGTTTACAATTCAATCACCCCACCCCCCATAAGAAAATTAAAATTGAATGTATGCCACTGAATATACACATGTCTACAAAATATATATACATTATTAATAATAATAATAATTTGCTTCGACGTATAGTTTTGTGATACAGTTTTGTATTTTACACATATAAATTTTTAAACAATGAGATTACAAAATGTCATAATATATTTGAAATTAATTGGAATTTTTGACAAGACCGTTGACTAATGTAATACATTTTTTATAGTAACATGGTAGAATATGAAGTAAACATTACTCGGTTCTATATAAAAATGAATAGGTAGTTCTTGCGCGTAGTCGAAATAAATATATAATAAAATAATAATCAAAACCGTAATAATGGAACATGCAAAAAAGTGAGTGTAATACAATAGTGAGAAAACATTGAACAATGCGAATAACGAGCTGTTCGACGGACACGACCGACATCGTGTGACGGAACTTTGGATACTTATCGCGTCGTTAAACCGATTCGTCCGGTTCGGTCTAGGGCGATACCATCGAGTTACCACGTTTGTATCTATGTCAGCATCAACCCGAAATAACTCGAACAGTTGACGCACAGCAACCGGTTGAACCGCGTATCGGTTGGCGACACCGGTCGGTCCGTCTCCGGGCCGAGGACGTACGGAGCCCACCCGTAACCCAACGAATGGTCGTAGAAATAGCGTCGGTCGTCGGCGACGGGACCGTTGACCGGGTACGGTGGCGGATTGCTGCGCGTCGCCGTCGGCGACCGTCCGCGGTGTGCGTCGCTCAAAACGAGTCTGTCATGACCGGCCGGCAATGGGCACTGGCCGTGGATGCTGTCCAAGACCAAATCCTCGTGACGGACACCGTTAAACGGCTGAGCGTCGCAGACGTACGGACGAACCTTGACCTCGGGCCGGCCACCACTCAGGTCCAACGGTGCCGCCGCCACCGTCGCGTCGTTGAATCCGACCTCGCTCTGGTCGTCTTTCAGGTACAATGATGCCGCCACCTCGTCGTCGACTTCGACCTCGTTGCCGCTCAGGTCCAATGGCACCGCCGTCGCTTGGCCGTCCGCGACCCCGAACGGGTAGGGTTGGAAAGCAGATATCGCGCCCGTACCGTTCGTACCGCGGTCGCCGTAACGATTTATACTGCCGTCAGTATCGGCTCCAATCGGCAGTGGTCCCGGAACGCCTGCGGGCGACTCGAACGATGGTGCCGGTGTCATCGGCCGACCGACGAACGAACGATCAGCGACGTCGGCCGGTGTTGTCCGCACGATGCCGGACCTGACGAGGCGGTACGGCGTCGGATGCAGTAAGGACCACGGCCGAATCGACTGCCGCAGCACCGGAGTACGTGGCCGCAACCGGTGTAGATCGATCGTCGTGTTCGGAGTCATTGTCACTCGACCGCTGGTCCGCACCCAAGAACGGTACTGCTCCGATTGAAGATGCAACAGCTGTCTTCTCTCGGGTTGAAAATTGTTCCACATTTTGACTTCGGTAACAGCTACGCAATGATCAATCAGAAACCGTATGAAAAAAAAAAAAAAAATAAACGAGAAAATGAATAAAAATTATTCATAGTGATAATCGTATGTCGCTGTCGAAATATGTGTTACCGGTAGGTACTGCGTGTTTCACACGTATTTTTATAAAATATGCGTAATATCGAACAATCGCGGACGTTTGAACAGAATGCATATTTAGTAGGTTAGTTAAAATACGATCCGTATATATACAAAAATACGGAATATTCACGACACCGAAACCTATTTTTATACAGTGCAGTCGCTCTGTGAGTTTCATGGGCGTTCCCATTTGATTAGGCAAATTTTTGTTGTTTTATTAGGCGTTTTCGCAAAAAAAATGTGTGTTTGGATTAAATATTACTATCGATGATCAAACTTTATTCTGTAAACGACAGATATGAAAAAAGTGTTGTGTAAACGACAACATTTGATGTAGATGACATTCTTATTGAGCGAGCAAAAGCAACGTTATCGTATTGTGTTAGGCGCCCAATTTTTTTTAATATTAACGTATACGCCATATTGTCGTTTATAACAATTTAATTCGTTGCTTACAGCATATTTTTTATGTAAACAAATGATTGATATTTAATATATAAGGAAAAAATTAGTCAAGTGATAACTACATAGTTCAATTTAATTTTAATTATTCTAACAGCTGGAAATTTAAGAGCTGATTTATAACGATTAAAACCTCCAAATAATTTATGATAACAATTATTATTTTTTATATCGATGACGGTAATAATATAATTATCAAATTTGATTCAGAAAACGTAGATCACACGAGGTAAGAGAATGTTTAAGAATTGTTGTTTTATAATTTTAATTGTTATTAAAATTAAAAATAATTTTTTCATTGTATTTTAATGTTATTTTATTATTTTGTTAATTGTATTGAACGAGTTATATTTTGTTTATTTCTGTCTAACGAATTTTTTATTTTCATTTTTTTTTTAATAAAAATAATATTAAAAAAAATAAAAATAAATATATTATAATAAATCCTAAAATAATAGTACATTTTATTCAAATTTATTAAGAAAAAACTTGTTTAAAATATTATTCGTAAAGACGTGGGTATATGTCAATTAATACATTTTTAAATGGCGTTTGAAGCATTTTTTTTTTAGTAAATTATGTATACGAAATAAGTAAAAGTAAGCAAATTAAAATGTGGTAAACGCCTAGAATATTATTTACATATTTAAAAAAGAATCAAAAAATTAATATATTCTTAGGAAATTAAATGTATCTTGAAGATTAATATAATAGGTGTATGTGAAAAAAATTTAAGGACTATCTATAAAACTACAAAAATGATACCGTTTTGAAAATAAAAGTAAAGATAATATCGTTTTTAGGTTCTCATGAAAAGTATGAAATGTTTCACTTATACCAAATAGCCTTTTAACCTATTTATAATATTCTCAAATATACATATATATATATATATGTATGTATACAATATTATACATACAATATAATATTCAAATACTTAGTTTTGATATACAGTTATCTATAATGGTTGTTATGATTTAATACTAGAGCTAAATAAAATATCAACTTTTTTCTCAGGTATATATATTCTATATATATTCTCAGGTATATATATGTATATTCTCAAGTATGTGTGTGTGTAAAGTGTTAATTGAAAGACATTAATACCTTTTCAGACACCAGAAATAGCAATTTTAATTGTAAAAGTTTACAATTTTACCTTATTTAATACCATTATACTAAAATTACAATCATGGATATTTTAACTATACATCTATTACCTTCTTATTGGTGTAATATGTCATTTTTGATAGTGAAAAATGTTCAATTAACTTTGATACTTCAATATTTTCAATGTTACATATCTGCTTGCGACGCAGGGTTTTTATGATTTATCACACGTAAAATGTATTATGATACTCACTTGAAGAGAATTTGACGAAAATATTGTTGCACAAGTCCTCGGGTGAATCACACTCAATGCCGACAAAGGCTCAGGATCGTAAGCGATGGTAAAAAATATTAAGTAACGTGTACTTCATCGATCCTGAAAATGAGACGCCCGGCAATGTTACCTGTTGGTCACGGCTTAACTGTGCAGGAGGTGCTGGCTACTACACGAGGTTTGCGGCGGATCGAACGATTTTCAAAAACAAAAAATACCTGTAATGCAGGCGAATTATCCTCATTGGTCGATTGGATTTTATAGGTTTAGTGTTGTGTGACTGAAATACGGTTGAACAATGAAACGTGCTCGTCATGTGATCGAAATACAGTGGCGTAGTCAAGATTTTTAAGTGGGAGGGGCTAAACAATTTATAGGGCAGGTTAGGCTAGAAAAGATTTGAGACTTCACCCATCACCAAATTTAAAATATATTTCCAGAATTTTAAAATGGTTATAATAATATTTATTAAAATATAATTAATAATAATAAATTAAAGATGGTCATTTTTGGTGCATCGACATGATTTAACATGGTATAAAAACTATAATGATAATACAATTTTAGTGTTAGACGAAAATCACCATAACGTTCACGATAATTACCAAAAATATAGTAGTATTCACGGTAAAAATTATATACTTATGTATCTACAAATAACAAATACTCGTAATTCGTTAACATTTAGTTAATACCAAATAGTAGTATACTAATTTAGTACATACACATAAACACGATTCATAAAGGGAGAGGGGCTATAGCCCATTAGCCCCCTCTCCTTGGCTACGCTACTGTTATAATATGTATAATCAGATTTCAAAGTATTTTAAATACTTACAACAAATACGATTACACATTATGCTTTAAATTTTACAGTTTGTTTTTCATAAAAAAATTTTCACAGAGACCCGATGTATAAAAAAAAATATTTGTTTTTATGTTCATGGTCTCTAACATAATGTTGTCGCGATTGATTTTTTTGATGCATGCTGTTAGTTCAACAGTTTTTAACCCTTAACTACACGCACAATTTTTTTTTTTTTAATTTCTACACCAATTTAGTTTACACAGAAATCAATGTCGTATTGTATATATATTTGTTTTTATTTACTTATAAAAGAACAAATTTCTATTGTTTTAAATTAAATTATGGTCTTTAATTATCGCATTATCGTTTTCATCGCTTCCCACTTCTTCCGATGTTTCCGTATCCAATATGTCATTCACTGTATTTGGCGTAAGTTTTGACCCAATTTAATAATAATAATATAATTATTATATAATAATTAAATATTAGAAAAATAAATGGCATCATCGTCGATATAAGACGTAAAAATTACTTACATTATTACACGCGCAAAGTATTTCGTTCATCGATACAAAAAGGAGCTTGTTTATGCAACTATAAACATCAAATTACGACCATAAGTGTCAACTATAAATGTTTAAAATCTTACTATGTATAAAAAAAATCGGTAGATAATGCACGAAATCCGTAATTTTTTTTTTATAATGGATTACCAACCATATTATAGTCAGTATACTAAAAGTCAGTTATATTAAGGTGGCCGCACACGAGCAACTTTTTGTCGCGCAACTATTTTGTCTTTGTCACCATCTAGTTGCTTCGGTAATTGAGAGCGCGCACACGACGATCAACTATTTCCTGTAATAAATAATTACATAATAAAGGATTTAATAATCCTGTATAAATCGAATTGGTATCACATAATAATTGTGAACAAAATAAAACGTTATAACTAGGACTCGAAATGGACCGGAATGCACCGGCACGCAGTTTCGGTTTGCGACAAATTTTTTTTTAACGTTCCGATTCAAACAAATTTATACTGTACCTACCATATTTTGGTAAAATTTAAACATTTTGCAGAATTGTTCATGGTAAAATATTTAATAAACGTCAAACGATCGCAATACATAAGTACATTTATTGCTTATTTATACGATAATCGCCGTCTGCCCATAGTATATTTTAGTTTTACTTACACAATATATATGTGACTTTTAAAAGTTAAAAATAAGTAGTTAAAAATAAAACATTAGGTTGTTTGATTTGTAAAAATAAAACAAATTTAGGATTATCTGTTGTTGACATAACTCTTCACTTTTCCAAATCTTGTTCAATCATTTTGAATGGAAAGTCAAAAGAAACCTAAATGTCTAGTCTAAGAAAAAAAATATTTTAACACAATAAATCTAACGCTCATCTTAAAGCATTAGAATTACATAAACAATCAAAAGAAAAACAAATAGAAAAAAGTTTCGAAATAAGATTTTTGAAATTATTGAAAACAAAGTTCACTACTACTGAAAAAGTTTTTAGAATTATTTATAAAATTGTAAAAATTCAAAGACCTTGTGTTGATTTACTAAATAAAATAGATAATAGATTAACAAGTTTTAAATAGTATGAATATGGGAAATATTTTACACTCTGATAAAACGTCTGTGGATATAGCACTCCATATAGCACCAGAGATGAAAAAAAAATGATTTGCCAAAATATAATTTTAACTAAAACAGTATAAAATAGTAGGTACAACTTATGTATTAAAAAAGACTTAGTATTTTAGGAAGGAGAAATTATAATTTTGGTGGGTTAAAGCCCCTAATTCTATGGTATGTACTAAAAAAAAAAAGAGTTCCAGTTCAGAAAATTTTCAATTTCGAACACTGATTATAACGAAGAGCACAAGTGGTGCATGGTTGGCTATCAATCACGTAAGGTGACATATCCATTAAGTATGAATAAAATCATCACCTCCAATTTTTTTGAAAGGCATGTTAGAATTCAAAGATCTCTGTAAATAATTAAATAAGCAATCTCATTAGTAAGAATACTTTTTTCTACAGATCTTTAAACGGACAAATTAATAATACAAACAGCAACATCTTGACATGAAACACTGTGTACGTTGTCGTCGTTTTGCATATATGCATATGAGTATATATACCATACTTTTAAATGGAAATTGGATTTGTTGCGTTGATTGCTACATTTATCGGTAAGTTTTTATTACTAGTTAAAAATTATTACTTATTAGTATAATATGTTATAATATTGTGCATAGTGCTTTTTAAGTAAGCAAATTATAGCTGTTTTTTTTATTTTAGTTTGTAGGTTATAGCATTGATTTTATAATAAAAAATATATGTGTATTATGAAATCAGGGCATACATCAATTACGCCGAAAATCGCAGGTAAAGAAAGAAAAATTATGGGATAGAAAAAAGGTATACATCAACTGCGCCGATCGATATTCCAATGTTATAAATTGTGTACGCCAATTGCGCCGATCGATATTTTAATGTAATAAATGGTGTACGTCAATTACGCTGATCGATTCTTAAATATATATAAACGTCTATAATACTATTTCTATTATAACTACATATCGGTTTTTACGTGTTTTAATTTAATATATTATCTATACCATAAGTAAGTTTGAATTATATTATTGTATTACTTGAAGATAAAACAAATTACAAAATGTGGACAAATACCGTGTAGGTTATAAGTAAATCCATAGTATTGTGCAGTACAATTCCACGCGTTGTTCGTATAGTCGTTCGTTTAGTTGTCGTGGCTCGTGCTTAAATTTATAATGGAAATAGTATTAAGTGAACGTGGTAAAGAACTAATTATTTATCAAAATTATAAATTTTCTTACAAGGAACTTACGAAAAAAGGGCATAAATGGCGGTGCGCACACAAAAGTTGCAACTCTAAGCTGTACGTAGATGAGGGTAAAACTACAATTTTATTTGAAGAAATTAGACATGAACATCATCCTCCTAATAACCTGGAACGTCAAATTATATCAAATCAGGTGAAAAGAAAAGCAATGGACGATTTAACAGAAAAGCCGTTAAAAATAATAAGTAAGAAAATATCTAATCATTTAACAAACAACCTCAAAACCGACGATATTCCAAATATAAGACAAAACTTATATAGAGCTAGACGAAAAAATACTCCGATATTGTCCACAAATTTGAGAGAAACCCAAGAAGCTTTACTTAGCATTCCAACAATTACGAATAAAGACGAAGAATTTTTATTAATAAACGATTCTGAAAACAAAATAACGGCATTTTCAACAATGGCTAATTTGAAATTTCTCTGTAGTCAAGAAAAATTATTTATGGACGGGACATTTTCTTACTGTCCCAAATATTTTTATCAATTATTCACAATCCATACAGTTAAAAACGGTCATTATATTCCATTAGTTTTTTTTCTTTTGCCAAATAAAGAAACTAAAATTTATGAACAAGCATTTAATAGTTTAATTGAGGTATATAAATCGAAATTGTCTGTACATTTTCAACCAAAAATTTGCATTGTAAATTTTGAGCAAAGCATACATAAGGCTGTTCTTACAGTTTGGCCGAATATAATATTACGTGGTTGCCGATTTCACCTCTCTCAATCATGGTGGAGAAAAATCAAAAATTTAGGCTTATCTTCGGAATATAAAAATCATTCAAGTGACATTGGAAAATGGTTAAAGTGGATATTCGGCCTACCACTACGTGAACCTGAAATCGTCAGCAGTTGCTTCGCGGTTGATTTTATGAGCATTAAACCAATGGACGAACGAATTGATACGTTTTGTGATTACTTTGTTGATACGTATATTGGCGAAGATGCAACTTTCCCACCGTATCTTTGGGCATCGTGAAATATTTCAGGCGAAAGAACGACAAATGCCTGTAAGTCGTTTCACTCAGCATTTGGGAAATATTTTTATTCACCACATCCAAACATTTTTGTTTTTTATGAAGTTTTGAAAATTATTCAACTCCAATCATATATAAAAATAAATAGCGTCGAGAAAGAAAATAAGAATAAAAATCATAAGAATAAAAAACAAAAAACCATGGTTGAAGACAATATGTCCAAGTATTTAAATGGAAATTTAGATATGTTTGAATTTGTACAACGAATAAGCTACCACTACAAAAAATGATTATAAGGTAATTAAATATAAATCTATTTTTATATCTACATTTTCTAATTTTAATTTAATTTTTTTAGATTGAGATTAAGATTCAAGGCACTTCATCAGAAAGATAAATTTGTATGTAATATATATATGTAAATTATTTTTATTTACTTTTAACTAATATAACGTTTTTAATACCAGCGCAATAGATGTATTCCTATTTAATATACCTTTTTTATACCGGCGCAATAGATGTATACCTTTTTAATATACCTTTTTTATACCGGCGCAATAGATGTATACTATACAGGTAGTGTCCCAAATTCGGCGCAATTGACGAAACCCCTAAAATCAATGGTTATAGGTTATTTGACAACTAAATAATGCCTACTCCACTATCTAGTGACGGATTTGTGTGACGGTGTTGGAAACCGGTTCGATGTTCTGAACGCGCACCACCAAGCGAACCGATGACTATGCGTTTGGCCACAGCTGGCTTGTATTTTGAGGTTAATGATCATAAAACACTAATAATTATAAAGTAATTAAGTATGATGTAATTTAATTTCCATGATGCATACCTACGTCTCATAACGATAAATAATGCCTATATTCCATATAATGAAGTGAATGAACATTTTTCGTGAAAAATTAAAACGAAAACAATAACATTTAAAAAAAAAATATTATTTTATAGTGTAACGAAAATTGTTGTAGGCAAACATCGTAAATACTGTATAACAGACGAAATGCGTGACATAGTGAAATATAACAGGTGGACGAATACAGTAGAAATCATTTCGTTCGCAGGTATTGAAAAATTATATTTGTGTACAGAAAGGAGGTTGTTTTGCATTGTTAAACCCGCATCTGTGTAGGGTGTAAGGATTATGGAGGTGTATGGTCACCGGGAGAGGGCTGCTAGCCATAATTCCATTGTCCGGCCCGAGACTTCCAACTGGAACGGCGGTGAGAAGATTCCGGTACGGCGCCACTGCGTACAAATATTTCAACATACGTGATTTAACAGGCTTCCTCCAAATTATAATCGGTGGGCCTCACCGTAAATTTTTTTTTCTTTAAGTAAGTGTTAGTTTTGTCGCATGCGTCGTTTGATCGAAACACATCGTTAGTGAATAGGATTGGTATTTTTTTTTTCTCTGAGGCAGTGTGGTTCACTAACTGTACTCCACGGAGCTCTGGGGAAACATACGAATTAATATTGAATCAAATATTATTTTTGTAAAATTTTTACATATGAATGCAGTTATGAAATCACCGATTAAGTATCTATTCATATATCATTAATATTTTTATATTGAAATTTGAGCTATCCAGATTATAGAGTATGTACGGAACAGAACATAATTTGAAGGGACACTGTGATGTCATAATCTTCTTGGCAGAAGAAAAATTATACGTGAAAATGGAAATGTTTAAAATACAATAAATACATGGATAAAAACAATTAAACAATTTAAAATATTAATTTATAAATATTATGAAATATACACTTCAAATCCTAGATATGTAAATAAGCAATATTAAGTATGCAGATCTGACTTAATTCACTATAGGCTCGATAATCAGCAAATATATATTATAAGATCAAAGAAAGTAAAGTATAAATAATTATAGATCTGATTGTGGATTACAATTATACGATGCATTAGAGCCCAGTATCGTATATCAAGAATAAAAAATACGATTTTCATGAGCTTCCTATAAGATGAATAGCAATAAAAATATATGAACATGGAAATCATGAATAAAATATCGAATCCATTAAATATTTGTTAATATATTCCTAAACATTGTAATACCATTGGATGGAACGTTGCTGTCGTATTATAATTACTATGGTTACACAGTGGATTATACATTTTAATGTTTTTTTTTTTCAAATAAAGTTTTTCTTCAATAATAACTAGGCTTAGGGACTTTAGCATTTGCATATTTTTTTAATTATTGTTAAATATAGCAGAGTGCGAAATAAATTCGTTTCTAGGTGCCATGATATCAGATCTAAAATTTGAATGTGCATATTTTTGCATATTTGATAGATTTTGCAGGAGATTGCATATTTTAAAATGTTTATGCTTATTTTGCATATTTTGACAAATTTTTCAAATTTCAAATTAAAAATTATAAATACATATTTCAACATATCGAAAAAAAAATGTATTTAGAGGACTTAATACTTCCAGTAATATGCTATCTGCAAACTACCTCTCATATCTCGTTATAATTTTCGTGTAAGTATAAATAATACTATAAACCTGTATCGACCGTATAACCCGCTAGATATCGAACGGATGTCGATAAAGTTAGTTGATATAGAATAATAGATTATTTGTTTAGTGTCCAGTTCATTTGATTATTATCCAGGGTCGTTGCTAGGGGTAGGGGAAAGGTGCCTACGTCCTGGGCGAACATAAAAATGGAAACCTTGCGTTTAATGTTAAAAATTACAACGGTCAATGTCGTATATTTTGTTTACAAAATCTTTAACATCCTTCATATTATAATTAAAGCAATCATCGAAAAAAATATCTATTAAGCGTAGTATTTTCAAATCGAAAATACGTAAGGGCATATTTTGAAGATTTGCCCTGGGCGCAATGTTTGGTTGCTACGGCATTGTTACTATTCATCGTTGTTTTTGCGTCTCGCAACCAACGCAACACAACGTCGAATCATACGTAAAACGTCGTACGCGTATATTTTAGAACATTGTGTAATGCCGAAAGTAAAAAAAGTCTACGAGTAGCTGACTATAAAGTTTTGTTTCGGAGTTTAAAGATACATTTACATCCGATGAACATGTTTTATTTTGTGTTCTATGTGTTCATTTTTTTTTTTTTTTTTTTTTAATGCATATAAATGCATATTATAATTTATATTTTAATGATTTTAGAAGCATATTTGTGTATTTTTTAGAGCTTTAAGTCCCTAAGCCTAATAATTACCTTTAATGTGTGACAACATTATTACTTTAGTGAAAGATTATTAATATAGTGGTTATTTACATTCATATTATTCGGTTTGAACTGATTGCCGAGCGTGACGGTCGAATGTATTATCATGTGATTATACTTATTTAGAACCCAGCGTAAAGAAATTTCACTTCAATAACCCACCATATCGAATGTCCAAAGCTGAGAAAGTTAGCTAATTTTTCGAACTCTTTTTATAATTTGAATTAAAGGCATTTATGATATTTTTTTAATAACTACAGTCATAAATATGATATTTATAATATATATATATATATATATGAACTATGATTGTAAAATTACAAATAAATACGAAAAAATAGGGGCTACTACCTACTACTTATTTAAAAAATTAAACATGTATGTATCAATATTCATTATAGCAATCCGGATGTTATGCCTTATTTCTATAAAAAACTAGTTATAATTATTTAAAACACCATATATTATACATACCATACATATAATTATTTATATGAGAATACAAGTAGTGCCTGACTTAAATTATAATAAAGTATTATAAACACGGATAAAATTATAAATTTATATTTAATTTTTAAATTATTATAATTTTATTACATTAAAAAAAAAAAAAAAATAATATTTAAAAGTATATAAAATATAAATCATAACTAAATGAAAAAAAAAATTGTAACAAAAATGGATGAAATAATAAAAATTTGATTAAAAGTACAAACTGTTGAGTCTAAAAAGTAGGAATAAATTAATATAAACCATATAATATAAAGTAATGAAAATAATAATTATGTTAAGTGTAAACTATTGGAGCCGTATACGATAATAACAATGTAATTAATTAATATTAGAGAATTTTGACATAAGACTAATGACTATTGAATTAAATAACTAATAAAATATTACTAATTATAAATTATTGAACAACAAACATTTTTTTTTTTTCATTTTTTTTTTTTTTAATGTTTGATAGAATTTGTAGCTTAGACATATGACAAAAAAAAAAAAAAATTATTAAAATATGTAATAAAACGTCGTTGATTATTGAAATTAATAGTAAATAACAACTCTTAATATTATATTGTGTACAATTAAAATAATTTAACAATAATATATACCTATTCTAAAAGTTATGAAATACAATAAGTGACTTTTTGGTACGTTGGGATGCAGTTAATAACTTTTATGTAGGTTATAGCGTGGATATAGCTGACAGGTGAAACGATCTTTAGCTGTATCAATTGGGGTGGCGGATGAGGATTACAACTGCGGATGGAGATTGGTTTTTACGCATAGCGCTGTATGCTTCTTAACTCGAATGTAGAATAATCATACTGGTTTAAATTTTCTGTATATTGGTACAACATAATAATATTTAGTTATGGTCACATTTGTATTTATTTTGAGAAGTTATAGTAAGTATGGAGTTTTAAAAAATATAACGCTCTGATTAAATCGTTCAGTTCATTTTTTTTTCAATTTTAACAGTTTTAGTTTTTTTAATATATTGATTAATGTACTAAAGTTTATAAATATTTATTGGACCCTTCGCGGAATTACGCTTTTTTTTTGTCTTGAAATCTTTTTTCTGAAATTGAATATTCATGGTTTGGGGTGCTATTATTATTATTAGCTTGAGAGGTGATAGGACTCATTATTTTACTGTCTTTGCTAGCACTGCTAGCTAGAGATTTTGGCATAAATATCTTGGAATTCTTCACATTACTTTGAGTGTAGTTATCATTTATTTGTAGGCTATTATGATTTTTAAATTGAAACTTGAAAACCTCAACAGTACTAACAGATGGAGTGGTTTTATCATTAGGATTTTTATTTAAGTCATTAAAATAGCTCATTCTTTTATTTTCAATAGAAACATGTTCATGTATATCGTTGGTATAAGAATTCAATGTTTCAAAGTTTTTGGCGAAGGTTGATTGTGGTTCTGGGTCATCAAACAAATGGAAATTATTGTTGTTACCACCGGAATACATGCCATAACTCTCGTCCCCATACTCCAATAGTCTATTGTATTTACCACTTTCTCCATTTTCTAAGCTGTTTACATTTAATGACCAATTGAGATTTAAATCGCTACCTGTTATAAAATAATTATTTTGATTTGTATCATAACGGTTGTCATATTCAACGTTATAGTATTTATTATGTGTAAAATTATGATATGAACTCTGATCATCTGTAGCAAAGACATGAGACGGCTGACTCAATATTTCTTTTGAAGTCGCTGGTAACAATTCAACAGCAGAAAATGGAGTTTTTTGATTGGAGACTTGTTGATATTTTAATGTTGTGGGTTTGGGTTGAGTTGGCAATGGCGATTGCGCATTGTAAAGTTTTATGAGGGGGGTTGGAGTTTGTCGCAATGCTTGATACTTGTTATGATGTTGCAGTGATCGTCCAAATGTTGCGGTAGCAGACGTAAAAACCGGTTGACTCATTGTTAGTGATTTAATTTGATGCGATTGATTAAAATTGTAACCAGTAGAAGCAGTTTTAGCGCAATTACTGTTACTACTTTCTTGTTTAACATAATTGTTGTATAGACTGGAATTATTGGCAACAGTGGTAAAAGTCTGATAATTTAATTTTTTCGGTGGCTCTGGCAAAAACTTAACAGATGACAATAGTTTTTTTTGAATGGAGGCTTGTTGATTCTTGGATCTTGAATGTTTGATTTGAGCTGGTAATAGTGATTTCGAATTATGTTGTTCTGTGATAGGGGATGTACTCTGTAACGTTGTAGTAAAATGTGGAGGCTTCTTCAATGATTTGTCCCAGGTCTCTGGTGACAATTCAACAACAGAAAATGGTCTTTTCTGTGTGGAGGCTTGTTGATACTTGGATGTTGTAGGTTTGATTTGAGATGGCAATAGCGATTTCGAATTATGTTTTTCTGTGATAGGGGGTGGAGTCTGTAGCGTTGCAGTAAAATGTGGCGGCTTTTTTAATAATTTGTCCGAGGTCTCTGGTGACGATTCAACAACAGACAACTGTTTTTTCTCAATTGGTGTTGTGGGTTTGAGTTGAGTTGGCAATAGTGATTGCGAATTATGTTGTTCTGTTAGGGGTGGTGGATTATGTGATCGTACAGGTAAGTCGGACGGTTTGCAAGTGTATGAAATCGGATTTTCCAAATAATTCTCGCTTTCTTGGTACAACATATTTAACAAATTGTTTGCATTTGGCATTTTGAATTTCATCAATGGCGAACGAATTTAAAATATTGATGATATTATCTAAAAAAAAAAATAAATATGAGGAAAATATAGAGTACTTGATATAAAATATTGTGTTAAGTACCTATTGCTAGTAAAAATCATAACTAATTAGGGTTGAAATAGATGAAGATTTAGCTTAGTGCTTTTCGTTTAAAATTTTATACATATGGAACCGTATTTCTCAATTTTTTAAGCGTAAAATAGAACATATATCAATTATTGTAGAACCAGGATCTAAATACATAGGTTACGCAACATCAGTAAACGGATCTGCTTTTCAAATTAAAAAGAGTATTATTGAATTTTTAGAATCAAATAGTATAAATATTACAGATATTGTTGCAATTGTTTGTGATGATACAGTTGTAAACGCAGGCTTTAGAATAGGAGTTATTCGACAAATAGAAGAACATTTAAAGAAATCATTCTAGTGACTTATTTATCAACTTCATGCTAATGAATTTCCATTATGTCATTTATTTAAACATCTGGGCAACATAGACTTTCCGGTTCATTGGGAAAATAGATAAAAATATGTCACAAACTACCTGTGGTAAAATTTGATCAAATTGAAAGTAATTTACTTTTTTTATAAAATGAAATTGATTTAAGCACTGACCAAAAATATTTGTTTGAAATGTGTTTAAGTATTTCTAGTTGTTATTTTAGTATTGGTTTGTCTAAAAGAAATCCAGGAAAGCAAGTACATTATAGGTGGTTTATCACTGCTAATCATATTTTACGATTGTATGGTATTTCCAACGGATAATTTAAGAATTTTAGCTTAGTTTATATTAAAAGTGTGCGGTATCATGTAGTTTTATATAAATATGAATACATTTTGTTACATCTGGATCAAAACACCTTTGAAAAACCATACAATTTTCACGGTATCTACTAGACAACATACGAAAAATTATTGATCCTGTAATTCAACGAAATGCATATTTTGGATTACCTGAAAATATACTTATATGTATGTTATTCGATGATTGTAAAGACATTAAAAAAATAGCTCTGCCAAAAATTATTTTCATTCAAAAAAAGATTTTCGATTAGATTAAGTGTTCAAATCACTTTTTATACATGCTTAAAAATATAATTATTCAATTTAATAATTTATAATTATTTGATAAAATTCAATTTTATGTTTTTTCCCAAACATTTTATAATATTTTTCTAGAAATTTGAAAGAAATGACTTGCAGGTCGAAATGACAAGGCTTTGCACTTGAATAATTTTTTCAGGTTTCGGGTTTCGGGTGTTTAATATATTCGAGTGTTCAAATACCGCAATACAACATTTAAACAAACGTTTGGGTGTTAATAACCATTATTATTCGGGTTAATATTGGTTAATACGCGTGTTAAGTAGTCAAGGAAAAATATTATTTTCATTGATGGAGGGCGGTGGGGAAATTGAACCCCCTCCACAAATGAAATATTTATATTTTTGTTACCTACCTATGTAATAAAATATTAATATTTTATACAACTGTGCAACAGTTTTTTAGACGAAACTATCATTATGTTAATTTCAAGCAATGGTGTAACTACGATTTATTTTCGGGGAAGAGGGAATTATTTTATATGTGTATGAAGCTTATAAATTATATCTATTAAAATTAAAAATACTAACACTATGTCCTATTCGTAGTTAGTACGAACATATCGTATGCGACAAAAAACAATTTTGTATTCTGCGTTTGTATTTGTGGCATAGACGGAAATCGGGAGGGGGGTCTTGAGAGGATTAAGCCTCCAGAAATATAAAGAACAGGTCTTAGCCCACCTAGCTCTAAAAATTGTTAAGTGACTAAAAATGCAATAATTATTATAATTGTAAAATGCATTTTTAATAACCGAATTAAAAAAAAAAATATTTTGTGATAAAAATTAAATCAAATTCGTAAGATTTTACAAGCTTCTTGTCATGACTTGGGACGATCGCAATTAATGTAATATTAATAATATGTAATAATACCCGTATAGATTGTTTAATTTAATTAATTAATAATTTCTGTTTAGAATATCTACTCCAAAAATGTTTAAGATAAGGCACCTAATTGTTTTTTTGTTTAAATTGTTGATTAAAAATGTCAAACTGTCAAAGTTCGTAAATTGTCTTGGAATAAATATTGCGCACTGTGGTCTCTATAGGTGTAATAAGAAAATAATGCTCAGTCCCCCCTCCTCACAAATTTTACCAAATTTCGGTCATGTGCATAGTCAGTTATTCGATATTAGTTTCATTTCACAAAATAAAATTTTAATGCAACTAATTAAAATGATTATAATAGAAATCGTATTTATACTTATCATTAAATAAATTACGAAACATATGTTTTAGAAATCAAATTAAGATCCGATTCTGCGATGCACATATAATTTAGAATAGGATCATATTATATTCATATTTATATATGAATATAATTCATGACGTAATTTAAGGCAAATACCACAAAAATATTTTTATTGCCATACATAAAAAATAAAGTAAGTATACATAAACAAAGAAATACGATTTCTTTAAATCATCATATTATAAGAAAAAAGTTACAACATATTTGCATTGAAATTATTTTTTAATTAGCTAAAAGTAATAATTTACTTAATTATTTATCCCTTATCACAAATTTGAATTTATCATCAACACTACGTCTTATTATACCTTGAAACAGAGGTGTTAGGAATAAAAAGGTGTTTATAAAATTATTCGGCAACATAAAGTCATCAATTTACTTGGCATACAATGTAATAGAAGATTATGGGTTTAATTTAATCTTTACTATTCGGCATATATTTTTATATAATAAAACAATTATTAACTTATTACTATATAGGTCTGTGATTCTCAAAAATGGAAAATGTGTGGAATAAAAATTGCATGCATTTTTTCTGTATCACTTTTTCGTACTAACACAAATATTTAAATACTTAAATAATAAAGAAATAAATAATTGCTGCAAAATGTGTGTTATTGTATTTCATGGAATGTGCAATAATAATTCTATAATAATTATAAGATAATAAAATAATATACGAATAAGTATTACGATTTTATGGAAAACTTGAATTAAAACAATTTAGGGACCACTAATATAGGTTATACATAGTCCACATAGGTAAAATTTATTTTGTGGTTCCACAAGTAGATACCAGAACATTAATTTAACTAATTTGGTGTAACTCAACATAAAGTAAATCACAAATACTTAACATTAACATGATGGTAAAATAAATGGTACTGAAAATGTGTATAGATTTATTTT
The DNA here is from genome assembly GCF_003268045.1 of Sipha flava. Lineage (NCBI taxonomy): Eukaryota > Metazoa > Arthropoda > Insecta > Hemiptera > Aphididae > Sipha > Sipha flava. Next base: position 1,103,354 of record NW_020271737.1, read on the forward strand.
TATACTTATTAAATAAGATCTTTGGAGAATAAATTATTGACTTTTTTTCCATCAATAATTTTTTTATTTTGTAGAAATGTCAGTTTTCAGGCATGCCATATGGCACTTTTTTCTGTGAATAAAATGTGAAGTTAAAATCAACAATGCACCGGATTATGGTACCGTTAGGGATAGCTCAATACCAACTCCACCACTTTCAACGTACCCGTCTATATCAAATCGGTCACGGTAGTTCATTTTGTAGCACGAGTGTAGAGAAGACTTCGAGTGTTATACATGTATGATACATAATATTTTATATTTTGTACTATGCCATCACAAAAATATATGTCAACCTTAAAGGAAAATATACGAATAGTAAGATTCAGTTTTTTTCTTTTTTTTTTTTACATAGCAGGAACCACAAAAACGTGGTACTGGATATATATCAAATTGATCGATAAATTAAAACATGAAAGGTAAAAATTATTTATTTTCATATTTTTACATATTATCCTAATGTTTTATGCTTACTATACCTCATATTTTTCTGTTTTTTAAAGAATATATATGCATATATTTCATTGTTTTTTAACACATAAAGTTTAAAGTTCTGAATTAATTATCAGCTATAATATTCTTTCATATATTTAATAAATGTTTTTGATTTTATCCTAGTAGGACTGAATAAAAGAGGCAAGGCGGTAAAACAGACTTAAAGAATACTATCGTAAAATATCATTTGAAATACCCCCAAAAAAAAGGTTTCAAAATAAACTGCTATTGTTTCACTTATATTTTTTCAAGCATTCAATATGCACATTAATTTATAATATAGACGACCTGTTGGGCGAATCACGTGTATATTTGATCATTACATTAATTAATAAATATACATGAATTATTAAAGCATATCTACGCATGAAATAATGGGAATGTTTCCTAAACCCCCATCCAAGAATTAAATAACAAGGATTATGAATTACACTAAAAAAACATTTGAAACAAATCCAATATTTTGAATCATGATATTTATACGGATATGGATATTAGAATTTGCACATTGTGAAGTAAATATTTTTTATATTTATCAAGTATAGGGCTATTTTAAATATTATTGATCACGGTTTCAGAACGCCTGAAACTAATTGTAAATATATTTGTAGAAAATACCATGATAATTAAAAAGTATGTATTTCTAAAAATTAATTGAAAAAAAAATCGATTTTTCACTAACGTTAGAATTTAAAAAATATACTTGTATTTAAATTATGCACATAATATGTGGATTTAAATAATTAAATTGTAGGTGCAAATAAAATATACCTTAATGTGACGTGTTTTTGGATGTTGTTGAACTAATGAACCACGATTCCTCCGAAGACAAAAACCGGCGATCGAAATCGTATTGAACACTGATCGAAGTAGGTAGCGACTGACCTCGGTGATCGCAGTATAACCAAATAGATCTTATAGTTGATGATGTCGGATACACGAAAAACGAGAGTGCACACAACACACGATCCTAGTGACAGTTTTTAGTATTAGTCTTTGTGGACCTATCCAAACCTACGTTTTTTTTAACTATATTTTTTAATATTAAATTTTCTGATATTAATAACTCAAATTATAATATGCGATTTACAATATATATATATATGTTATGGCTAAATTATCCGAATATTGTGCACTCCAACTACACTGGTTGGATAAAGTAAACATTTAACATTTAAAATAATAGTTTTGAACACATTACCCGACTAAAGTAACTTTAGCCATCATGTTATTGGCTAATGTAAAATATTATTAATAAATTCATAATTATATTTTATTTCAATAAAATGAATTAATATAAGTTAACAATTAAATAATAATTAACTACATGATATTCCCTATATTAACCTGGTATTTTGAACATTAGCTACTGATTGATGGTATAAAAAATGGACAAAACCTGGTATTATATTTTCAACGGTATCCTAAATTTAAGATATAAAATTACTTATGGTGCTATTTTCATAATGTGAAGGCCATAAAAAGATAAGATGGGACTATCTATCACTACCATTTATTTCGCGGTCATTTATTGTAATCGTTTGATGTTACCTATATGAGTTTAAATTAGTTGAGATTTAGTTTTGTTCGGAGTAAAACGTCAACGACTGAAATATGAGTTCAAAGGACAATTTTTACGTGTGTTTTAATAAATTAATCGCGAAAAAAAAACATAGTTCGATTATTGTTAACTAGTATTAAACATCGTTAAATGTCTAAATGTCATATATATGTTTAAGTATAGCTTTCAACCATAGCTGTTTGTACCGAACTATTTAACTATATCAGTTTCTTCGTATCATTCGTATCGTGCTGTCATTTTTGTTGAATTTATTATTTCCATGTATATAAATGATAATTAAAATTCATATTTTAAATTACTTTTTTTTTCTATGCTCTGACCCGCTAGATTTTAATTTTCTAAAAATTGGCCCTCTAGTAACTTTGAGTTGCCCATCCCTGCTATAGACGGTGGTGATTCAACGATCTACTACTACGTTCAAAACGAAAGTATGTACGATATTATAATATAGGTCATGGGGGCAAACACAGAATGATTGCTGAAACAATGAAAAAATATAAAAATATCACACAAGAAATTAATTAAATTAATCATATCAGCCATATCAAGCGATACAATCTACTTCCAAGATCTGATTTTTCTGATGAATACAAGCTCATACTCACAGCTAAAGAATCTAGCAACCAACAGAGAGCCATGGCTATCACGATAAGGAACTCTTTTTAGATAAAAAAAAAAATATATCAAGCGATGTTTGGTAATGTTACAAAGGTAGCTACAAACAATATATCGTCAGAAGAAGACTTAGAAAACGTATTGCAAAGTATTGGGAGAAAAAATGAAGAAAGCAATTCTACCAATCCTAATCAAGTAAATATAAGAAATAATAAACAATACATAAATTATAGTACGAGTTACAAAATTTTATATTAGATACTAATTTTTTTTTCGTAGGACGAAGAAATACATAAACTGTGTGAGACTTGTGGAAGTAATATTCAAGTAGTAGTAAACGAAGGTATCAATCGACGAAGTATTTGTAATTTATGCGCAAAAGAGGTAATTTATTTTCAAAATTAATTTTTACTATAATTAATACTATTTAAATTAATTTATTTTGTAATATTAGGTATTGGTTTGTTATATAGTATCTCCGTCTTTTATTGTTGTATAGATGTTGGTGAGATAACCAACCAGTACCTAACTTTATTATTTATTATACTCAAAAATACTATAAGTACTCTTTATGTACACCCAAAAAAATTAAAATATTAAATTAAAAATCACACTATTAACATAGGTATAGTATATGTATCATTTACAGGCGCGTACTGGGTCCATTTTCCCTACCGGGAAACTGGATATAATTAGGACCCACTTAATATAAATAAATATAGAAATCAGTCTCATGTATACCTATATATAACAATAGCCAGGTTGTCTACCCATTTTTTACATAAAACTATAAAATAACCATAAACCTAAATATACCAAATAAACCAAATCTACATTTTGATTTAAGTTCTATAAAAATAAATATATACACAACAGTATTAAAATAATTATTTTTATTTAAGTAATCTTGAATAAATTATAAATAAAATATTAAAAATTTTTTTTTAAATGTCATATTAATCAAATAATATGAATAGTATGGTCTTAAAAATAGTTCAATACAAGTAAAATAATATATAAATTGTTCAAAAACCAAACTTTCAACATTCTTAATATTTCTGTGTTTTTATAATTTTAAGTTTGGAAAACGATTGTTTACTCACTACTTGAATAAGAGAAATTTTTAAAAGAAACTTGTAAACTTCAAAAAATACATTATACTCTAAAGCAGGTGTAGTATGCGCAAAAAATTTAAATTATTAAAAATTGTACACAAAAATAATATAATATATACTATTTATAAAATGTTGGTTGTAAGAAATTCAAATAAACAAATTATATATGTATACGTAACAATATTCTTTATGCTTTCATATTTTTCGTCAACATTAGTTTGTGAAAGCTTATTCACTACAACAAATTAAATTTAATTTAATTACTCATAAAAAAATGTTTTGACCAATGAAACAATTGCTGCTTGTGTTTCATTAAGAATGATTAAAATTTAATAAAAATAATATAATAAATCTGTAATTTTATTTTTATTTTTAAAAAATATAATATTCTTTAGGCACGTGAAAAATTTTCAAAACCTAAAAAGGAAAAATTTGGCAGTTGAACCAAAAAAGGTTGGTCACTAAAGAATATATTTTGAATTCATAAATAATATTTGTTATGTACCTATCATAAACATGAATTACATTTTTTTTTTCTTGTACACATTATATTACTATCATTTTCCTGAGAATATTCAAAATTATCGTTGATAACTATTAGGTAATCCAAGTTAATTTATCAAAAACTTTATTATAAACAAATACAATCAGAGTAATATATACCCGCATGTCTTGCAGTATCGTAACAAAAAATTTCACGCGAAACTCGGTCGTTCAAGGTGCTATTCCAAAATTGGGTACGGTCTCCTCGAAATACCATGCGTCGTTCGATGATCTCGGAAATCGGTCAACGATCTGAATATCGCGATCGAAGGCATATTTTTTCTATTCATATTTATGCCTTCGACAATGATAGTAATCGTTGACCAATACACGCGAATAGTATGCAGTACCTATTATCGTCTGTCGCGAAACCTGACCGGACGCTGATTTATAGCCCGCACCTGTCGCCGGGGTCTTTCCGGCCACCGATATCGTCTTGGCCGCCGGTCGCGTCCATTTCGTCAGCGGCCTCTCCTTGGCCATCTTTTTGGGCCTCGAGCACCGTTTTCACGTCGCACAGTGGGAGGAATTGCATTTCTAGCTGGCCAAAAATAGAAAATTTAGGTATGGTGATTAACGATTACAACCAGGAATATTTGTTGCCACTGATATGACGATAGTAAATATATCACATTATGTAATAATTGTTAATTAATGAACTGATAGGAGTAGGTAAAGTACTGAAAGATTATTGAATTTAGCGTATCATATGGTAATCGCTTATTATTCACGCAGTTTTCATTTTAGTTTGTCCATAGTCGTTATTTCATAAATAAAAATCTAATTGTTTTTTGCTAAATCAAAAATAGATTAACCAATAGAAATAATTAAGTACTATTTATTAATTAAAATGTCGTAATAAAAATTCATAGATATCATGAATTTAAAGAAATTCAAATTTATTTAATTTTCATTTTGTAGACATTTTTTTTAGAGGCTCTTAGAGGTGTGAATTTTTTTTTAGTTTAAGCTTATATATATACACTTTGAAATATGACATTTATAAGTTGCCCCAATTTGCCCCTTATTGAAATAAATATATTTTTCTAGATGAAATAAGCAATGTAAAAAATCGCTGTTTATTCGAAGTTTTGAAAAATAATGTTTTTGCATCAAGTACTTATGAATCACGAAACGCAACGAGTACTTACAAAACTCATAGGCTGGGAGAAAAGTGGGAGTTTAGAAGGCAATGAGAAATTTGATTAATGTATTAAAAAAAGTTGAAGAATTTAGTAGTAAGTTAAATAAGAAATAGTTAGACTTAAATCACTTTTTGACTAAATTTTTTTAAAAAAAAATGATGTGGTTGGATTTAGAATTTAAAATTCTTTTATTGAAGAAATGTAAAGAATCGTATGAAACTTTTACAAGTTCTGATAGGCTACGTTAATCTTTTTTTGAAGTCAAATGATCGTTCTAAGCGCAGACAATTAAAAAAACTTGAGAGAAATAACTTCATCATATAAATGAATCTGTGCAGTAAAATTGACTTTGTATGTTGAAGAAAAACGTGCTACATTCAATATTGTTTCCCACGCAACCAAGTATTCTCCTCAACGTGTGATAAAATTTTAAAGAAAATTTTATAGAAATGAAGCGAAAAATAAATATAGTTCTTATACAGATGATAAGGATGTAGTATTTATCGTTAATACTCGCATGACTAAAAATTCGTATCACAAAACTAGATTAGGTGCTAAAAAACATGAGGCTGATATATATTCTTCGTATGATAGAGTTCAGTTAGCTAAAGATAGATGATAACCTGAAAATATTATTATAAGCGAAATAATTCCACTTTAGAGGCAAGGGAAAGTCAAAGGAAGATGCCCAAAGAGGCAAGTAATAAAAACTATAATCGATTCAGAGTACATCATTCTCGAAAATCATAACGTATTTATACAAACACATATCTTTTTAATTTCTTATTAGTGTCATCTGATCTATTAATTACAAGTTTAAGAACACAACTTAACAAATCAAAAACTAAATTACCTCCAGAAGCCATTAATTTATTTGATATCGAAAGCTCAGAACAGAAAAAAATAGAAACTTGTAACAGTGAAATAAGTAGTAGTTATTCTGAATTTTTTATTTTTATTAATTTTTTTGTTATCCGATTAAGTATCAGATAAATTAAATATTTGAAAATAATGCATTTTTTTTTAAATTTCTTACATAAATGTTTATTGTTAAAAAATAAAATGATTTTGTTTGTAATATTATCCAACTTCATAATTTCAATGTTTACTTGCCTCAACTGTATTTTCTAAACAGTTATCTATCTCAAGATAAGTATTGAAGTTATTAAAATTAAAGTAAGAAAATGTTTGTGCATATTAAATCAATAAAAAAAATATTTATTTGTGAGTGTCGAACTTTATTTGATAGGTGCTAAATTTTTGGCCAGCTAGAAATGCAATTCCTCTCACTGTGCGTCGCTTCGTCGTGCCATGTCGGTTTCGCGTACATACCCGAAATTGTTGTCAGCTTTCGGGCGCGCGCGTCCGTCGCGTCGGCCGCCAGCCATTGCAATATCTGTGACAGATCGACGTCGGCGGGAAACGTTGGCGACAATGCGTCCATCTTTTACTGCACGATGTCGAATGTGATTCAACGAAACACAACGGAACTGAACTGGCGCCGAACTGTCTCGATATGGTTTATTTTTATAATTTAAGACTGCGGCGCTCCTGCGTGCTTTGAATTGTTTAACGTTTAACATAATCTCGGACGGATCTCGACGACCGGTTGTTACGGTAACTTAACGGATTGTTGCGGTTCACGATTTCTACGATTTATATCGGCTAGCAGGATAAATTTGCATACATACGCAGATCAAACATATACAATACAAACGCGTGTACAAAAATAATTACTGAATTAATATTTAGTAAAAAAATTATTAAAAAAATTCTACGCAATTTTTTTAATTTCCATAAAATGTATTATGCTGTGTTGGGACAAGAATGTATACTTTTAAATTTTAACGTATACATTTTTTTATAAATACGGTATGGGCTTGGGAGGGAACCGTGGCCCCTAAAGCCCTCCTTGGAGCCACCCTTGCAACTGATTGATATAATGACATTAATCATTCAATAGTTAAGGCGGTAATTAGTGAGAAAACTAAGGTAATAAGGTCATAATTAATGTAATTGGTCAAATCTATAAATAATAATAATAATAATAATATTATTAAAAAAATAAATAAATGGGTGTAACAAAAATTTAAAAAAACCTGACCGAGAATCGAACCGAATCTTCTCTTGAATTTCTTAAAAAATACTTGCGTGAAACAGAAAAAAGATGACGAGCCTCCTTGTATTCTTCTACTGGTGGCACCTCCAGTTAATGCATTCCATAGATCGGATGATATAATACATTTCCATAGAATGCATAACCTAGGGGCGTCATCAGCATACATTCCATACATTCACCAGCTTTTTAATTCCACACATCGTCTATGTTACACGGCGCCAGAACGAGACAGCTCGGACACACAGGTGTTTAACAATTTTTAGTATTATTTAAAGTGTAGTGTTTAAATTTAACCAGATAAAAATAATAAAAATTAAAAATAGATAAGTATCTATTATTTTATTTAAATAAAAATCTTAAGGCTATCTTAGAAATACTTATTTATTACGATAAATAATTAATCTTAATTAATTATTAATCTGGATTTTTTTTTTTACGATATTTATTAAAATTGTCAAACGCCGTAATTATTTAAGAATGAATTCAACCAAAGGGTATAAAATTGACCCTATACACGAATTTGTATGTCAACACTTGTTCAAGGTGAAATTCACAAGTCCATAGCGCTGAACGACGACAATGAATTAAACCACGTTATTCACAATAGTCGCTAAAACAATGGGAACTATAACAAAATGGCAATATAACTGCGCAAAACGATACTTACCAAAAGACCACTACAAAGTTGATTGAAAACGTGGTTTTAGAGAAAAGGCTGTAGACGGACGATGACTTCACAAACTTTGCATGTACACCATAGGCGCAATTAGGGGGGTGCAATAGGGGTTTTAGCACCCTTAATTTTAAATGTAGCACTCCTGTTTTTTTTCAGATTTACTCGTATACATAGTAATGAACATAGTAATTACAAATGAATACCATTTTTATTTTATTTTCAGAAATTTCAGCAACCCCAATATTTGGGCTTTAGTTGCGACCATGATGTACACACGAATACGGACCAAACGAGAGAGAACGAGTGGGTGCTGATAATATATCCACGAAGGCTACCGGACACCACAATGAAGATAATTGTCTCAGTGTCACTATCATAAAACTAGTATACGCAAACTTATGAAACTTTGTGACACTGAGACGATGACTTTAACTTAGACTGAAACATAACCGAACTTATGAAAATACTGAATAATGGCCGTTATTTTTTGGACGTTTTATTTTTTTTTTTATTTCTTGCGTTCGATGATCTCAAAGGCAAACTCTATTGGCCGGTCACCCATGGAAAAAAATCGTTTTCGATGACCGATACTGCAACAGAGCAACACGCCAGGAGCGTCTAAATACAGTATTTAAGATTCTACGAATGCGGGAATTGTTATCATTAATATTGCTATGAATGTGCAACGTGTGATAGCACTACAACCCAATACACGCTTTTTCAAACTCATGTCTCAGATTTCAGAACAAGAGGCAAGAGTATAAAAAGTGAAAAATGTACGAACTACAAACAGGAAATTACAGGCCTAACTCGAATGTTTGATTACACTTCAGAAAACTTAGGTAAATTCTACATCAAATAATTTTTTTTACATAAGCAAGACTAAAATAGACTTAATTCTGAAATCTTATAGTGTTCTGGCTAAAATAATTGAATCTATGAATACATCGAGTATTCCAAAAATTAGAGTTTAAATTAATTTAAGTTTAAATAATTTAAATTTTATTTTTATGGTTTATTTTTTTCTACGGAACACATGTGGCTTAAAAATAAATTCTAACATAATCGACTCTGACATCGTCCGCGATCGACCATTTGGCCGCCCCTGCTTTCTATTCTTGTACATAATAATACTTTAATAATAATTATTTTAATTAGACTAAATATAAATTTAGACTATTTCATATGGCTTATACATTGTTATTTAATATACAAAAAATTTTCTCCTATAATGCAAACATTTTATCACCATTACTTATCTTTTAGTTAGAAATTTTAAAGTAATTTTCTTAAAAAATTTTAAAAAATTACTTAAGCTTCGCAAAACACTGAAGTGATCTTCGCGGAACCTTAGGTTTCTGTGGAACACAATTTAAGAAACGCTGGTCTAGGTTAGCTGATAATTTATTACCTTAAAATTTATGTTATCAAAAATAATGATAATCAAAAAATTTAGTGAAACAGCTTACGCATATAATAAATAATTAAGTTATATAATATAAATAAAATATACATTTTCAAATATAAGATAATATTACTCTACTCGTAAAAAATAAATTAATAATTTGATAAAGTATAAAATTCATATTTTTTTTTACTTTTAAATAAATCTAGACTAATGTGTTATGCCAGACATTTTTACTTAAGGTAATTTTAATCTACTACGATAACATAAATTTTAAGTATAGGTAATTTTTGTCCCTCAGGCAACATTTTTTGGAAAAGGGTAAAATCGACTATTACGCCCAGAATTTTTGACTTTGGGCGATTTTTACCAATTTTAATCTCCTTCCTTCTGGAAAATAATTTAGAGTTAAAATTGTCTGTTAAAGATCAAAATGTTTGTGTATTTATCAATATCTGTAAAATGTGCAAATTGAAATAAATTTGCGAAAGTATCGAAAAAAAAACTTTTTTTTATGAATATCCAAGAATCTTGAGCGATAGTAGAATAATTCTTTCAAAAAATACTTAGAATAGCGGGTCATAGGTTTAAGGTTTAGGTTATGGGTTTATCCGTATAGTTAATAAATATATCCGAACATAACATGTAGGTTATTAATTAGTTAATAGAATATTAACAAAAAATTCAATTCAAATATAAAATAAATATAATCAATATACGGACACTATTAACACCAAAACATTCACAATGATGTTAAAAAAAAAACTTTATACTATTGAATATATTTTTAATCATTTTCATTAAAATGTTCCAATGAAAATTTGTTTTATATAAATAAAATAAAGATCAATTAATATTTGGATTGAGTTAATTTTTTAAAATTACTGCTGAAATTTGGAGGAAACCAGTCTAAGTTCCCCCTAATTGGGCACTGTAACTGAGGAGTGGCAGTCATTCCTCTAATATATTTTGATAGGTAAAAGATATAAATGTTCACTTCAAATAGTAGTAAACTAATTGTAGGCGTAATATGTAGGCCGCGCACGTTCTGTTCCGTACGAAGTGTGTACATTAATATAATATTATATTAAACATTGCACTTACATTTTAACTCTAAATTAAAGTAATAATTTTTTATTATACATAAATTATAATATTTTATTTGTTTTAATGTTTATATATTTATTTATATAAATATAAATATTAATAATAATTTTAAAATAATAAAGTAAAAAATAACGCAATTGAACGAACATAGAAATGTGTACGGACATCTTATACAGTTCTGAAGCGATTTAAGTGGGTTTAAATGGTATACAGAGTTTAAAAATTAAAAAATAGTTAACGGATTTATGATCTTCAGTTTTTATAATTTGTATGGCGTTGACGCGCTGACGCATCGTGGCCGTGCTAACCGCAATACAATATACGGTCCGTTCAAAATAAGATCGTATCCCGACAGGCAAGTTGTGCGTATGGGCGTGGCTCAGTTCTGTGGTTCGGCCTGATGCCGACGAGAGCGCTTTCAGATGAGACACTTTGTGGCCGGTCGGCCACTAGAATCGCACACAAAAAGTGTTTCATGTTAGAGCGTCTTTCACATGAGACACTTGTTGTCAAGGCCATAACTGGAAAAATATTTCGGGAGGGGGGTCTAACATTATTATTTAATACAATTTATAGTTAATAAACTATATTTACCGCTAAAATGTTTCTACTTTTAAAAATTTTGGGGGGTCCGAACCCCCGGACCCCTTCCCCAGTTACGGCCTTGCTTGTCGTATCTGATTAAATACAATTACCTACTTTAATAATTATTATTTATTTTTTACTCAACCATGAAAGTAGAAGCTCTACGACTAGCTACGACTAGCTCTGTTGCTTAAAAGAAAACATAATAAAAATAAAAAACATAAAAGGTTCCACTGGATGCTTTCTATTATTGAGAATAGATTATAAAAGGATAATTTTCATACTCTATCTTACGATCTTTTTTAATACGAATCTACATGTTTTAACTTAATTTAAAATTATAATATAATTTAATTTTGGTAATGATTTTATTAAATAAATAAAGTATTATGAATTATTAAATAAATAAAGTACTTCTGAAACCATTCACTGTACAATTCTGCGGTTATTCGTATACATGTGTTTCGTCTGAACGTACTAATTCAAGTTTATACATTATCAGTGGTGTCATGGTTCATAGTACCATATTAATGGTGTCTGGTGGCTGACGGGGACAAGACATGCCGTCGATTGGGTTGCGCAGTATATTTGTAGCAATGTTATCTTAAACCTACGTTACACAATACGAGCTGCTGACCTGATAGTGGACAGCTTTTTTACTAGTGTACTTGCATGATAATAGCTCAACCCGCCTCACCCGATCACACAAATGCGAGCTGATGGAGTAAACCGAAAACGGCACTTACTGCACGTGTTTTTGTCATTTTTTAATTTCATTGTAGTGCATGTTGCAGCAGTATCGCAACATAATATTATCTAGGTCTTATGCAATGTTGTCACAAAATACAAAATTTATTACAGTTAATAACGGAATAAAAGCGGTTACAAAAATACTTTGCGCTGAAGTACTTCGAACTGTAGAAAAAAAAAAACGATTTGGGTCAGGTATTGGATGCAAAGGAAAAGGGCACCGCTTACAATATTTAAAGAACTATACAATGAAGATCCCCCTAGATTATAAAGCAGTTATGAGAATGACACCAACTCAGTGGGAATAATTTTGAATTTCGTTTCTCCAAAATTGGCTTACGAGCTACTGTCAATACCGAGCACACAATACGATTCGAGCTGCTGCTTGTGGTGTAGTGGGAGAATGCGAGCAGGCGATGACCATATTCAGGTGACAGTTACGAGTATAATGCGATTACACGATGCGAGTGGCTGCACTGCAGTAGTTGTTATGGAAACTCGGTCGTCTAGCTCGTACTGTGTAACCACAGCTTTGGCTAGGGTCACACGAGCGTTGGAAAAACGGTTAGTTAGTCGCGCGATTCTTTTCAGACACAAAGGCTAATCGCCGACGGGCAATTTTCAGTTGCGCGATAGTTGCGCAACAATTGAATCATAACCACGCTCACAAATGCAACTAAACTGTCGTGTATGACACAAAACAATTATACGAGTATATAATCGCGCAATCGAATGATTTGTGACAAAACACAAACTAATTAGTTGGTCAAACTGATTAGTTGTATGTGAGCTGATTATCATTTATCACTGTGGACGTCACCAATTCGATTATACTGTTGCGCAACTATCGCGCAACTGAAAATTGCCGGTCAGCGCCTAGTCAAAGTGTCTTAAGCGCTCTTAGTCTGGTACCGATTGCAGTTGCATACAAATAATTTAAAACACATTTTGTCACCACGAAGGTAATTATTTCGTACGCCACTGCCAGGCGGAAAGAGCGTACCCAAGGATCTCGGATCCGGCCCCCCCCCCCCCATTGAAATTTCTAAATACTCGACAGTTTTTTTTTTTTTTTGTTTAAACCGACGCCAACAAGGAAGCGGGTTGTCCCAGTACTTCCTCATTGGCGCTGATTATATAATAAACCAATAATGTATAAAACATACTATAATATGTTAACAGTAATTTGCTAGTATTGGGTTAAACTATAATTATAATTAGAGAATAGATTAAATAAAAATTTGGACTCCCCCCTCCCCCCCAAAAAAAATTCCTAGGTAAGCTGCTGTTGAGCGGTTAGCGTAACTATATAAATGATGCGTATCGCGCGCACGCGCATTTACCTAGCAAAACGGACGCGACAAGTGCCACATCGGTCCCTTGATCAATGGGGTGGAGTCTGACCGCCGAAAACTGGTAGCTGCCGGGGTACAACTAGAAATGACACTCGATCCGCTTATTGATCCACTGCATCTCATCTTGTTAGACACCAAAATTCGAACCGTATCCGTATGCTGACCAGACGATGGTAACGCGTATTTGTTACGATATTATTAAAAACGGAAACAATTTCCATGCGTGCACATTGTTTTTGTCGTGTTAACCGTTCGCCGTGAGATATCAGTAGTCGGCGGCGACCAGTTCTCGTCTGCGGCGCGCAGGTCGGCCCACCACTAAACGTACCCCACCGGTTGATTCAACGCGTCGTGTTCTCTACAGGGGCGCTCCGGTGGCGTGCACGTTTTTCTCCGTCTCACTGCGCGAGCGAAATTATCACATGTATAGGTAATAACCTTTTAACGCATCGCGCTGTACCGTTTTATAATACGTTTACTCGTATAGCAAGTTGCTGATCATAAAATAACGCGGACGTAACCGTTCGAGGTGCAGTTCCGGAACAAAATCATGCCCATATGCAGTAAGTGGCCTCCGAGTACTGATCACATGGTGATATGAAGTGATATGAGTCACGGATGTGTAAACATATGGTGAGTAGTTAGCGGTTGACGTTTGATAACGTTCATGATATCATGTGCGTGTCGGTAGCTGTCATTACTCATAATTTATAACTAGTTCCTACGCTTATTTTGCGAAGTTGACGTTCAATTAAATGTTATGTACCAGATATTGCAGTGCTGTGTTTAATGGTCAAATGCAAAATGCGTGATAGAGGCATCTTCTACACTCCAGGAATACATTGAATTTGCATCCTCAGCAAAACAATTTTACGGTATTTTAAGCAGTTGAAGTTTATGCTGACTGTCGGTGTGTTGCAGTTAAATCCAGGCATGTAAGTATATCGGTTATTTCTTCCCGTCTGTCTGTATATTGAACAGTTGATTCCAATCTGTATGTTTTGAAGCCTAATGTGTGATATGCATGGCTGTTCTTTTATTGAATAACTATTGTTATGTATCTATTATGATCAATTAAAATTACTTTCATGTACTTAAATAAATACTATGAGTTTGTTATTTTTAGATTTCACTTATTACAACTTTTTTTAATCAATGATTAAACATACTGTTAAATGAAAAATTTAATCAAATACTGTTGATTCAAAGAAACGTCCACTTAATAGACATTATCAGTCAACAATTCTATTATATAGTTTTCAGTTTGTCATCAATAAGAGGTAACTATTATTTCAATTAAATAAACAGTTTATAATATAGTAATATAATTACAATTGCATACTTTAATAACTATTATAAAAATTTGAAATATACAAATATTTATTTCAGTACGATATCTTATGAATTTAGTAATCCTTTTAAATTTTTAGTTTAATCTTTGATTTTAAGTAAAATCAATAAAAATTAAGATTTTTGCTCCTGTATGTGGACTACCATCATGTTTCTGCTCTAGTATGTGGTATACAGTTTATGTAGACCGTGTAGTATATTAACATGTCAAAAAATTAATTAATTTAAAAAAAATAATTATGAAAATCTCCCCCACGATTGCATTTTCTAGCTTATAACATTTTACTACCAAATTTATCGCATGTTAATGTGTTTTTGGCAATGTCTAATAAGTTGAGTCCTCTTAAAAACGCAGTGGCACTTTCTTCACTTTGGCCAACAATCAAATAAAAATCTTTTTAATTGCATGATAAATATAATAATAATAAATAAATAAAAACTATAATTTATTAGTATAATGAACACTTACACATAACCATATTATACAATCAATGACAGATAGATACCTAAAAAACTTATTAAGTACCTACATATTTGTTTTGAATCAATAATTTTAACTTTATAATTTATTTCTGTATCTACCTAATTTAAACAACTTTATAGTGAGAAAATGGCATATATAATCAGCAACCTTACTTACTTATACTATACTACATGTGATTATATTTAATTTTTTTTTTCCACTCAAATATATGGTTTAGGTATATGAATTTAGTCCGCATACATGTGCAGCACCAAATAAAGTATAGTCATACATTTTGATATGAAATAATTGTACCACTTATTTATTTTAACACTGGCATGGTTTTACCTTAAATTATATATTAGTATAATAAAAATTGCTCTTAAAAGTTAATTATAATTATTATATAATATTTTATATTATATAATTATTATAATTATTATTATTTCTCATAATATTTATTATTGAGTGATTTAAAATTGTGTTTTATTTTTTTTATTGATAACTAGAGGAAAATAATTTTCAGAAATTATTGAGGTTTAGTATCTTTATAGACACTGTGTTTGCAAAGACTATTCAATTTTTAATGGGTGTAAATATTTTTAAAAACTTCTTGTTCTCTTTACAATAATATACCTAACAGGATACAACTAAAAAAATAATTTATATAATATAACATTGTTAAATTCAGAATTCTAAAGAAAGAAATTGAAAAAGGGCAACTATTTTACCATTATATCTTATATATGAAAAGGTATAAGTGAAGGATTACTTTTTAGTGTAATACCAAGTTGTAGGTATGATATTAAATTTGACTACGTACACATCATAATCATTTCAACACATCAATTAGTTATTTGAGCATATTTACTGCAATGAGAATATACTATTAATATATAATATAATTTTTTAAGTTTTATATATATATATACTCGTATATTATAGATTTATTAATTTTTATTATTTTTATATTTTTTTAAATACTAATATTAAAAAGGAGCAGATATAGCATAGACAAGCATTTTCCATGTAATGTATACATCATTGATTTAATTGCCTATATATAAAAAAAAAAAATTGACAGTCATGTAATTTACTCGTAATTGACAAAATGAATTGTAAACTATAAAAAAAATATTATTTATGAAAACTAGAAAAATAATAATTAAATAAAATGGTTAGTAATTTAAATAATTATCTTATACTAATTATTAAATATAATTATTTAACTAATCATTTTTAGATAAAAGTACTTGAATTAACATTTTAAACATTATATCAGTGCGGAGATTTGTTTTATAGTTATAATATTGCTGTCATTAATGTCAATAAGTAGGGACAGTTAGAGAAAAATATTTTAAATAACTAGGTAAAAAAAAATATATATATAAAAAAATACTCAATGTTATCAAAAATGTATTACTAATAAAAATATGGTTCTTTCTTTATGATCAAAATTTAAAAAATAGCAATGGAGGATACTCAAGTAAAGTATTTGGGACAAATAAAGAAAAAAAAATTGTTCCAAAGGTTGTATGGGTATATCAAAATAAGTGAATACAATCTTTACTAAATGTTAATATAATTAGTATAATTATTATCAGTTATAATATTATATTAAATGTAATTACTAGACATGTTTAATAAATTAAATAGTCAACTGCGATAAAAATTAATTATCTATGATTTTTATTTATTTTTTTTATCTATTAGAGTAAAACTACTATCTTTAAAGTTTTGTACAATAAGTAGGTTTGATAAACGACATAGATAATTATAGTTAACAGCAGTGCTTAGAAGGAACGCGTTCAAAGGAACTTGTTCATTTTCGTTCCATTTTTAAAAACTTGTCGGGAACTTAGTTCCTTTTTCATGTTTAAGAACATATTGAAATTTTGTTCACTTTTTAGAGGAACATGAATGATTTTTTCAGTTCCTTTCTACGTTCATTTATTTTCAATAAAAGTAACTTGTTCAAAAATTCTATCCAGAAGTAATAAACCGCAAATATGTTAAAA
Source organism: Sipha flava (assembly GCF_003268045.1). NCBI lineage: Eukaryota > Metazoa > Arthropoda > Insecta > Hemiptera > Aphididae > Sipha > Sipha flava. The sequence continues at coordinate 1,120,716 of NW_020271737.1, forward strand.
AAAAAAATTCGTTAAAACAAATTACTTTTATTCCCAAAAAGCATATAGTTATATCAGGGATATATAAAAAGAAACAATGTATTACATTATAATTTATTTTATGTTTTTATAATATTTTCTTCACAATTCAAACTCTTCAATATTTAAATTTTAACTGATATTACATAATACAAATATTAAATATAAGTAGATATAATACTTATGCAATAGTAAAATATTACACTAGCAATATATCAAATTAGCTATCTAGACAATATATATCATATACCTGTATCATAGTACCTGTGGCTCTCTAGTTTATTATTTGGGCTGTTATCTTTGAATAAGTAATCACTAATCAGCGATGTTCATATTAAATTTTTTGAATGTATACTGTCAAAAATTTCCCTTTAAGTCTATATTAAATTAATAAAAAATAAGAACCAATAAATTATGAAAATGGAAGAATGGTATTCGTAACCTGTATTACTATTGTTCTATAGTATATTTTATTAACCATCTCAATTTAAAGTTGAGTGAAAATCCTGTTGATATTTATCACTAATTATAATTAAATTTACTTGAGAGTATAAATTTTTTTTAAATTTTTTTTATTAAAAACTTTCAGTATAAACTATTATAGTTCGACAATTACATATTGATAGATACAGTGATACAATAAGTAATACTTAGCATTATTATAATTAGCATAATGAACATAATGATATAATAATAAATAAAATAATAATGTCAGATAAGAAATAAACAAAACGGAATATTAGTGTATATAATAACAGAAATAATATTAAAAGTAAATGTCATAATTAATTGGTTATTAATATAATGGAGAGAAATAAATTTACTATGGAGGTTAAATCGGATAGGAATTTTGAAAGAGCTAAATTTAAATTTGAGTTTTGCGGATTAATTTTCGGTTTTGAACCAGATGTAGCAGCGGCATATAACGGAATGGATTGATGGGGGTCAATGGGGAGGGACTCGGGAAATAAGTTTTTTGTATATATATTTTTTTTGGAGTTGGAAGACTTGATTTTGTGATGATTTAAAATATAAATATAAATATTTAGAATTTAGTTTGGTAGAACTGGCAACCCTTGAAGCTGACCGTATGATTTGCAGAACAGTGGACGCATTTAGCTGGACTGGAGTGATCCTTGGTGCAACTATCTGACTCATGAGCCTCACCGCATTTGACGCAACGTGATGGGTGATGGCAGTATTTTGGCGTGTGATCATTGTCTTGACAATTGAAACATTGCGACGGACCGTATGTCATTTTGTTCGGTTTTTTAATCACTACATTCGTGTTTAATAATGAAAAGGTGTTGTAGATATGTTTATTATTTACATTGGGTTCGATGTCGACAAAAAATATTGTGAGAGGACGGTTATTTTTTTTAATATTGCGAACTTGCCACACTATGTGTCCATTTTCCGACAATGCGGACGAAATGTCAGCACTGAGAGTGGAATGATAGAGGTTTCTGATATACTCGTAGATCCTAAATGGACGTTGGCAGCGAGGACGAAAAGAATGGAAACTGGCATTAGTTTCCATCAAATAATTTGGCTATTCATTGAAACGGTCTTAACACATCCTTGAATGCGAAAAAGTTATTTATGTTCCTGATGTAAAGAGGGGGAGCCGGGGGCTCAGTCTGGTCAGAGGGTAGAAATGAAGATACAACAGTGACTTCGCGGGAAGATGGCGCCGCACCTAACACAAAGTCATCGTTAGTGTCGAAGTTAGGTTAGGTGAGGCGAGAACAGCGAAACGGTTTGATGAGGTGAAAGTTTTAGTCTTTTTCTCCTCGTGAAGAGGAGAATTTGGAGAATAACTGGCTAATATTATTTTTGATGACGTAGGCGTACTTTATATATAGACTGTGCCTTTATTAACCTTTATTACATATGTGTAGGCACCTATATTTTAAATAATAGTTTTATTATCCCGTTTGGTAGACAGGTAATAATAATAATGACAATAAAACAATATCTGACCGTATATTTGAAAATAGCCTATAGTGTTTAAATTTTTTATCATTCACTGGCTTGTTGCCGCTATAAGATCTTCAAAGTTTCATACTAAAAATGTATATTTTTTATTGATAATCTACTTTCCCTGTTAAACATGATTTATTTTCGGCTGTATGTAAACTACGGCGAAATTAACTTTTTTTTAAAAAGGTCGATGTGTACACTGCGGCAAGAAAAAAAAATTAACATTATACAATTTGCGGCAATTTATTTTATATACCTACCTATGTACGTATGTCGTTTAATTAATTATGTTATGTTGGGTCTTACGTGTTCACATGAATTATTACCACTTATTTTTAATTCATATTTAAATTTGAATTTAAAATTATTTTACACTATTAATTGTTTGCCATTCTAATTAAACATTATTGAAAACTCTATCACATCGAATTATAATATATTAAACTTTTAACTACTTCTACTGACATCTAACACTAGTAAGTAGGTACTAACTGGTATTATCAAACGTAAATGAACCAATATTCAGTATGTTTCATTAAAACTTATAAATACATTTGAATTTATTTTACCATTTTGTACGCTAGATGCAACATAATATAGTTATTTAAACGATGTACGTATATAGGTATACTTAAGTACATATTACATATAGGTACATATTTTTCATATTACATACTATATAGTATAAAATATCGTAGGTATATCAAATAAATCGTCGCAGATTGTATAATTTTTTTCTTGCCGCAGTTTACCATCTCCCTTATTTTCAATCAAATTATATTTACTTAGAACCTAGCTGTACGTAAGAATAAAAATATATCTGAAGGATAGAACATTCGATTTATTTATTTTTTTAATTTTAAGACTATGTACACAGTTGTTGTTATTAATGTTGATAATATACTGTACCTTTCAACGAATTTTATATCTAGAAAACATTTTTAATAGATTAATTAAATTCGAAAATTGGTATAGTGTTCAATTGCATAAGATATAATGAAAGATATATCTATAGATAAAGTCAATTTCCTAGATAGATATAGACGAAGATAATATTTATATTATAGACTAAAAATATGCCAAAATTGCACTACAAATATGTTAAAATTGCAATAAAAAAATACATTAAAATTACGTAATAAAATCATATCAAATATATGATCATTAATTACTTACTTAAATAATATTATTGACATTAATATAATATTTAAAAAATATATAATTTTTCTGAATTAAAATTTATAATTGTATAATATCTCTAAATTGTGTTCTTGAAAATTATATTGTCTTTTACTTAAAATATAATGAATGTTTATTTAATGAAAAAGTACGTTCAACATCTACACTTGTTATTGGTGCATATTTAAAGTAATTTAAAAAAATTTGGTGTTACATCTAAATTAAAATTTTGATTTTCTGCCATAACTTCATATTATGTTTTAATAGTTTTATATTCTTCATTTTTTTCTAAGACATATTTTAATTTATCTTTAACTTTTTTCCTATTGGGACTGCCGGGAATATTTATTAAAATATTTTCAACTTCACTAAATATGATTTAACTATCAAGTAATTGTCTATTTGATTCCTCTGAACTTGTTAGTTTTGTGGATAACTTAGATAAATATAATTTTAAAATTGTTAAATTACATTTAATTACACGTAAAAACTTACGTCGTAATTGTATTTTTATTGTAAAATTACTTAAGAAATAATAATTTGTATATTTTATCATGTAAAGTTTACAAAAATTGCAAAATCGTTGTAAATTGCAAAGAATTGCATTATTAAATTAAATAGGAGACTGTAATTAATTCGATTCGTATACTCGTATATATTTGATCAGATTTGATTTTCCTGGTATCAATATAAAGTTGCAATATCAATTACATCCGGTCTTTAATTATAAAATAATTCTTATTATGATATATTTCCTTAATTTCCTTATTTTCCCAGAATTAATGCGTTTAATATAAATTATTTAAGTATAAGTATGATTTAATCGTATGTAATTTGAATTTTTAGTATATTTAGGAATTATAAATATATCGTTTTACAATTGAATTTATTTTATATACACATAACTTTGTACGTGTCTAACTATAAATAACTAAATGCATTAGTATAATATTAACAAATAAATATCGTCGTCGTATGCAACAGATGACTGATATAACCTTGAAAAATCTAATTTTTTACTGTAGCACGATTGGCCGAAAATCTGCTCGTTTGTTCTGGATGTCCTTCGTCATTCAATAACGAAAGCGTTTTGGCTTAAATAATGTCCATAATTTTGATTGGCAAATCCTGAGGTTTTTTATGGTCATCAATAAAATTACCTAACACTGTTAGGTAATTACAAAAATTACTGTTGATTTATAATTAAATAATACTATAGTTTTATATTTATTTTTTCAACTAAAATGCTGATTTTGTTATGTTTTAATCATATAGTCAACACATTCTTAACCACTAGTGAGCCCATAGATGGTTATTTGGAGATCCACGGGGTGGATATAACATTTTTATAAAAAAAATTCCAAGAGTAATATTTTTCAAATAATGGTTTAGTAAAAAAACAATCTGTAATTTATTCTTATATTTTAGCAATGGTAATATTTTTTGTAAATTATAATTAAAATATTAGATAACAATTTAAGCTAAAGATTTTAATTGCAGAAGAAAGGGGTGGGAGCTGAGCTATGATTAAATTCAATGGATTCCAGAAAAGGTTAAGTGGATTTTAACGTTTGATAACCGTGTACATATAATAATGTAACGAATTAAATTGTAAATATATTTATATATATCCTTTCTTAATATAAGTACTAAAACCAATTATTAGGTATCTGTGATTAGTGTAATTAACATTCCAGTATTCCACACGGATTAGTCATTAAAAAGCGCTTATTATTTCTACAAAAATTAGCATTGTTAATGAATGTACGGGAAATCATTATTTATATTTAAAATGTTTCAAAGTTTTAACGAAAAATTCCATTTTATTGTTTACATGGTATGCGTACATTAAGATACATACTGACTATAAAACGCTCGTAAATCTACACCCTTGAATGTGTCAATAAAAAAATAAAACAATTATTATTATATATCTATTAAAACGAGTTTGACAATATAAAATTATCATAAGCTATATGAGGAATGGAAATGTATAAAAAACCAATTTAAAGAATACAAAATTCCAACCTGTAGATTATCTAGAATACTCTATTTCGTAAGGCAAGATCCAGGCTTCTAACTGCCAGAATTATGAATGTATCTTTCAACAGTTTTAAAACAAATATACAAATATTAATATTGTCTATGCATTGCGACAAGCGTATTAAAATCTCGAAAATAATATTCAATAATATAGAAACGGCGAGAGTTATTATCACGTAATATATTCCATAATTATACAAGTAAAAATATATTATGCTTTTATACATATATTTAGAAATTATATTTGTATTTAATTAGTTGTGTTTAGTAAATATATGAACTACTGTTTAAACGTGTTAAATATTATTGTATTATGGTTTGTTCAAATTTGTTATTCGACTATAGTTGAAATAAAAATAAAAAAATCGTAAATATTACGAAGACGAAAAAAAAATTTAATTCGAAAGGAAAATAAATATAATATTTTTATATAATAAATTTATATAATATAAAAATTTGCCTCGTACTTAATCCGTTACTTTGTATAGTATATTACTTATAACAAATTTATGACCATACAAATATGAAATTATACCAAAATAAGTATATAAAAACCCGATTTTGTTTAAAAAATAAGAAATTGTTGTTTTTTTTTTATAGTTATAAAAATTTGTCCTTTGATTATTATTAGTATGACTGCAAATAGATATATATTTTATTTATCAAATATTTTATAGTAGAAATTAGTAGTTATACACACACACACCACACTCAAATATATTTTTGATTAGTTTGGATTTTTTTAAAAATATCATATATAATTTTTCTCAAATGTTGCATCCATTTACTACAACGCATTGATTTTCATAGAAAATTGTATTCATTTTAAGTGTCAGGTAGCAACACCGTTTTGCAACCGTACCACAAAAAAAAAGGATCTACACAATTGTGACCTACGCATGGCAGACGCAAAGAGAAGATCTATTCTGTAATTGAGGTTTCCGATGCGAGTGTGAAAAACCAGTATAGGGAGTACACAATACGTCAATACATTATCGACCACCCGCGCCTTAAGTCGTTTACATTAGAAAATTCCGTATCGAAATAATGACCACGTGTTCAATTACCAACACCGCCTCCCATTCCCATTTACCTATTAATTATTATGATTCCCCATATCATGACACAGTAGCTGCCGACATCTGGGTAGCGATGACAGTTGTCGTTCTACCTTCGTACCGGTTCGATCGAAATACGCTTTCCGTGAGCCTTCGCCGCGTGTGCCACACTCCAAACACTTGACGTATCATCCCATCACCCGGTCTAATACGGAGAGGTAATTTTTTTTCGCGCATTATTTCACAACCAGCTCAAATTAATTTTAATAATTATTATTTGTATTTTTATTATTATTATAATTATCATTATTATTATTATCACCACCACCATCATCATCATCATCATCATCATCATCATTATTATTAATATTTTTATTACTATAATTATTATTATTACAGTATAACCTGCTTATAAAAGAAATCGCTCGGTCCCGCCTAATTTTTCCGTTATAAAGAAACAGAAAAAAAAATCAAGGTATGTATACATAATTTTAAACCAAATCATTTATAGGTATACTAATTATAAATAAGTATAAATGATTTGGTTAGATTAGGTTAGGTATATACTGTACTTATACAAACTAAATATATCTTTATTTTAATATTCACATTTTTATCTTTTAACTCATAACTATTACTATAGCAAATACATTTATAATTTATAAAATACTAAGTGATATTTGCTTGTTTTTGATGATTAATGGCTACGTGTTTTTGAGTTTTTGCTGTTAATTCTAATAACATAACATTTAAAACAACGGCTAAAACTACTAGTAATTCTTCCGAATACTAGATCCTCATTTTTAAACCGTATATGATTGCATTGTTGAGAGTAAATAGTAGCTATAAGAAGTTTTTATCGTAGTATTATTATTATTATTATAATTATTCTATTTATAGACTACATTATTCAGATACGCTCGTCGGCGGGAGGAATTTTGTACGCAGAATTCAATAGAATCCAATTTAACGATGGACAAACGACCGTATCTCAGTCAGAACAACTGGAACCAACATTATGCGACTTACTTTGTCAGTCAGGGCAATCCATCCGAACAGCGCGCTTGGATGCAAAACACCAACGTTAGAACGGGCTCCGGCGGATCGTTGCCCAGTCGAGTAAACGAATCAATCGGTTTCGACGGTTTTCCGCCGATCCCGGTAATCGGTTCGTATGGTAATCCGCCATCGCAGTCGACCGCATTTTCGCGTCCCACAGAACACGTCTCCTACGCCGGAACATCTAACGACTCGGCCTCATCGTTTTCCACCGATTATTCGGTATTCGTATCGGCCGCAGAGGTGGAAAAAGTTTTCGGGGACATGATTTACAACGGAAAAAATAATCCTGAACGACTATCGCGGAACACGCGTGATTATCCGCAACAAAATTATATTCACGCCAACACCAGTATCTACAGCGGCAACAACAACAATGGAAGCAGCAGCAGCAACAACTACGTCAACAACGGCGGAAACAGCAGCATCGGCAACAGCAACTACGTTAAACAACATACAATGTGGTCGAATAGCGTTTACTTGCCCGAGAACCGTTCGTCGTACCGTAACGTTGAAGATCCCGGGTCGCAGCATTCGCCGCAGATGCAATTTGCTTTGCAACAACCGCAAAACGTTGTTTACGGTGGCGAACGAACGACGTGGCGGATGAATCCACCTAGCGTGCAGGAGGAGTACGGGAACCGTCGCGCACCGGTCACTGGTTTCGGTTCTGTCCGATTGCAGTCGACCGCGGTTACCACGGCGTTTCCCGGTCCAACGGAACCCTTGTACCTGGAAAGCTCTACCGAAGTCGCGAACGATTTGTTTTTCGACGACCGTCAAGGGCATATGCCGTCGTTTCTCGCGGAACAACTTATCGACATGATGAATGAACAAACATCGTCGTTCTCGGAACAACCTGACGACGTGATGAGCGCACAGACGAACGGCTACTGCAGTCCGGAGTCGCCGTCGAAAAGCCATTACGGTCCACCACCGAACAATATGAATAGCGATGGCAACGGTTACAGTGCCGACGGCGCGCAACCGGCGCGTAACCAAAATCATTACGGTGATTCCAATGGGACCGGGCGCGACCGATCGCCGCATCACCGAACTGTCGTGAGAGACTTCGATCGGAGTTCACAGCAATCGCTACGCTTCGAAAGCGGTGCACGAATGTCGACCGCCCCCATGGATAATAAATATTCCTCGGTTGTAGGTGTCAACACGATTGTCAACGCCGGATCTTCGTCGGGTCCATACAACAGCTACGACACTGATTATCCTGTTGTCGGGGTTTCGCCGAGCGAGGCGGACAAGACTGCCAGTCCGACTGGCACGGAGTCCGCGTCATGCCCTCCCGTCGACAGCGGGCCGATTGAAAATCTCGATTTTACCGAACGTCCGAAGTCCGAGGCGGTCGTTAACGGGAACCCGCGGATTGCCGACAGCAATGCGAATGCATCGCTGCCAGCACGATGCCACGGACCGGAGAGTAACGAAACCTCGGCATCGCCCGTCGTTACTGCTGCTACGTCAGTACCGTCGGTCAATATATCTAAAATCGAAACGGTCGAGAAAGTGCCGACTTTGAAGTCGGACTGTGATAATAGCGGTTCCAAAAAGGTAATCGCGAACGAAACAACAGACCATAATCAACCCAAGGAGCAACTGCACCGTGGCGTCAAACGGCACCGGTGCCAAGACTGCGGTAAGTGTTTCAATTATCCACACGAATGGAAACTGCATAAAAAAACGCACATGAATGTCAAGCTCTATACGTGCCATAAATGTAGGGAATCGTTCCCCCTACTGTTTTTATTCGAATCCCACAATTTTCGCAAACACTCTAAATAATACAGACGTATAATCGATCTTATGCCAAGATCCTTGGCCCTACCGTCTACAGTATATACTACAACTTGCATTGCATGCATATTATTCTTGACAAGTATTATAAAACATTAAATTCAGTATTGGTGTCGCTAAACTACGTAAGAAAACGAGCACTTATTTGCCGATATTTATCAGCTCAAGTTGTACGCAGTAAACAAGTTTAATAGAGTTTCAATTTTCAAGTTCATCGATAGCTGTTTCGAGAACATTCGCTTCTAGTTTTAAGTAGTTCTAGTATATATATGCACTCAAGGTGTTTTTGATTTTAATTATTTTTGATTATAATGAAAATATAATAGGTTTTTAATAAACATTTTCACTCTATATTATACTAAATCGTATAATATCCATGTCTGTCATAAACGCCTTGATGTATATTTATTCCATTTATTTTTTGTTAATATGTATATATGTATTTATTGTTTTAAAGAAATAGGTAAGTTATAAAAGTTGTATTTTATTTGTTCACCTAGTTGTCTTGCATTGTTTGTGCATGCGATAAGTATTGCTGAGTAAGATTAACTCCTACTCGCATTTTTAATTACTTAAATATTATATAGGATATATATGATATATTTTTTCTTTATTGATGGTTTATTATTATATAATTTTTTACTAGTGTAGTATGCTATTCATTTTAATTTCATAGTTGTGTTTGTATAAAGAAATAAATACATCAATTGTATAAGATTTCATACAGATGTTAACAGTTTGATCACAGAATAAACATATATTTTAAATAATGAACCTGTTTCTAATAATATAATTATTTTATATATCTGTATATTTTAGATACTGGACGAAATGAGGAAATGAGTAATATATTTTAAGTATATATTTTATTTATTCTGTGATTTAACTTATGAATTTCATAAAGTTTATAATGTATTATAATTTTTCATTAAGTTTACTGAAGTACTGTTATTGTTTTGGTATTGTTTACTATAGTTTTCTAATAAGTTAAAATTATTTTTTTATATTTTTATAATTTTAAATTATAAGATTGATAAATCTTTTGATAATCCCACATACAAAGACATGGATAAATAATGAATCATTAATTTTATCTTTGGCTATGTCTATTAAATAAATACTTGTCTTATTAAAATCCTAATAATTTAAAAGAAAATTTTAGGCATAACAAAACAATAAATTGGTAGGTAATATATGAATTAAATTTAATTAATTTAAAAAAGTGTAATTTAAAAAATACACTATAAATTTTGAATTTCAATGTTTTTGTACAAATAAACTCTATATAAAGACTGTCTTTAAATTTTCCAAATTAATTATAATTTTTTAAATATTTTTACTTATTTAAAGTGTTTAATACAGATAGATTTGTATTGATATGTACTAATATGGTATTAAAAAATTAAAATTTGATCTTGTGTACAGGTGATTTTTCAATAATTAATAAAATACTATAATTAAATATAAATTAAGTGACCAATGAAAACTTTGTTTTATTTAAGATTATTGGATTCAATTATTACTTTTCTATTGAAAATCAAACAATTATGTATAAATACAATATACTTAGTTTTGGGTGTAGTTATTAATATTAATTCTCTATTAATTTAGTATTATATAAAATATTCATTAGTTAAGTTTTAAGTTTACCAATATATTCATAGATTATAATGAAAATAATATTACGTTTATGTGGTTATGCTCTGTTTATTAAACAATTTTAAACTTTACATTTTTTTTTTTTCCCCCACTTAACTCTAAAACCAAGTATTTATGTTAAATTGTACTAATTACTGTTAAAGTTCTTAACCGTATAAATAAATAATAAAAATTATTTATCAAAGAATTCACACAGATGCTTAAAAGGTACACTACTAAAATATACTTCATAATGGCAATCAAGGGAAATTGATGCTCAAAAATGTTTCAAATAATTAATCCTTTTTGTTAATAAAATTTATAGCAGATTGGGTTGACAGGAACAAAAGCAATTGACGTCTCAGCTACAAACACCACAATCAAATACTTGGTCCACTAAATAAATTTCCATTTTATTCATACAATTCTGGATAAATATGAAAGTAAGAAACAAATATAAGTTTTTGGATCATAAGAGTAAAAAAAATACAAAGTGATCTTTTATTTATAATTACATGATGAATATATGTATTTCTATTTTTATAAAATACATTTTATACAAAAAAATAATAAAAAATAAATGCTTAATTTGGAGTATTATTAGATATACTTTACATTGGTAAAGTATGACCTGTTTCGAATTAAAAATTCATCATCAGGTATTTTCATCAAACTGTTTATTTATTTACATTTTATACAATAACATGAATCATACATGTGTGGTGACGTAAACAACGCGCCACGAGTCGTCCGGGTTGTATACAATGTTGTCGGTGGATAAGGGGAGATCTCATGTTCTTGAATATGCGATGATTATTTCGTTTCTCCCACGACAATCTTTATGGATGGTATGGAGGATTCAACAGCGTGACCATGAGCGGTGAGTCGTGTAACACCGTCTAAAAGACATTGATTACGCACGTCTACCAAAAGATTGTAATGATTCAAGAAGTCCACACCAATGATGGGTTTGGATACTTCCGCGATCACAAATCTCCAAGTGAAATCTCGACGAAGTCCGAAGTTGAGGCTGAGCGCGATAGTACCGTAGGTGTTAATAAGCGTGCCATTGGCTGCTGATAAGACGTAATCGGATTTTACTCGACGGTCTGGAACAGCACTACGTGGATAAACACATAGGTCGACACCCGTGTCGATGAGAAATTGAGTTTGAGAAGTTCGATCAGTAATGAATAGACGGCGCGGGGACGGACTGGTCTCACTGGCCGTCATCAGTGATGACCCGTCACGTTTTCCTGAATTATAGGTACAAGGTTCCTTGCATTTTCGCGATTGTGATCCATAACGCCAATGATACCAGCATAATCCATCTGCACCATGGAGAGTACGGCTCCGAGATCGAGATCTTGAGCGGTAAGTACTTGGTCTTGAGTCCGGATTACGCGAAGGACGAGTATCGATCGCTGCCACTTCACTTCTCAACGTCGCAATTTTCTGATTTATATTCAAGGTAAGCTGAGAAATTTTAAGATTCAGCATGGCTTCAAGAGTGTCACTTCTCGATGTCTCTGCTATTTGAGGTAGCAAAGGACCAGATGCATCCGCGATATTGTCTGCATGGACAGCGAATTCTTCAAGCTTACTCTCTTTAACTATTGCTAACGCCACTTGTATACTTTTTGGTAGGCGGCCCATCCAAAATGTCTTTAATAATGTTTCCGGAACGGAAGAGTCAGCCAGGTTTTGGAGGTGGCGTAAAAATTGTGACGGTTTACGGTCACCAATCTCAACACGCTCCAGAAGTTGACGTGTTTTTTCCTCTTGGGAGGCACTAAGACGCTTTATTAATTCAGATTTAATTTTGACATACTTACTGTCCGAGGGTGGCGTCATAATTATGTCTTTGACTTCAACTGCATATTTCGGCGGTAATGTTCCAACCACATAGCCGAATTTCGTGCTGTCAGCTGTGATTCCCGCGCTGGCGAAACTACCTTCGACCATAGCAAACCAAAGTTCGGGATCTGACAAAATGAAATCTGGTATTTTGACGGCCACTCGAGCAATCGTTGCGTCTGTCTCTGCCATCACGTCGAGGTCACCAATTTGTGGGATTTAAGTAATAAAAATCACTCACAATTTAATTTAATTAAAATAGACATTATATTATATAAATATGTATGTACAAATATCGATACGCGTTACAATTGCGGAGGAATTGCCGAATATATCGCGGAGTGTAATTCACGGTGTGTCGCGGATTGTACTCACGGACTGATTGAGCGTCTATCCAGCCGGTATATATATATCTGCGTCGATTATCTAGAACATTCTCGAAACGAATAATCATCGCATATTCTAGAACATGGGATTTCCCCTTATCCACCAACAACATTGTAAACAACCCGGACGACTCATGGCGCATTGTTTACGTCACCACACATGATTATGGAAGACAGGATAGTGTATTTTGGATAAACATAATTTTTAAGAATCAAAGAAGACTGATTATATTTTTCTTCGAGTTGAATATCTTATTATTATTTAATATACTTTAATAATTACCATTTAAAGATGATTAAAAAATGGTTTGAAATTTGGTATAGTTAAATCAGCTCTTAAACATCTAGTCGCTAAAATATTTTAAACAAATTACCCTCATTGTTTTTTTTCAACGTTATATTTTTAAGCGAGCTAAGAGTATGTAAATATAATTTAAAAAAGTTCAATAATCTCTTAAAAATTAAAATATTATAAAAACCAACAAAACATGATAATATTCTTTCCTTTATGTTTGATAATAGGTCAGTTTACTCTAATATTAAAGTTAACTACACAAAATTGAAAACAAGAGGGTATTAGGTAGGTTTTAATAATAATTTTGTATTAGACATATATTTTCTAAATTGAATTTTTCTATTGCAGGACTATTAATCAAAAAGTAACTAATTTGTTTTTTACAACTTGAATTTATGGCAATTACCATAAACATTAATGATTGAGTAGCTTTAGGAAGTCCATTACAATTTTTTATGCCAGCACCATAGCTTAAAAATCCTATTAACCTTTGAGAGTAATATTTGTTTTTAAATATATTTACCTAATTCACAAATTCACTTTTGCTCCTAATTCCTTATTTCTACTTCTTCCAAAGTAATAGCATTTGAGCAGAGATGGAACTAGTAATTTTTACGCCCGGGGAAAATGTTAAAATTAAGCGCTATCATAGAGTAAATACAATAATCAAATACTCTTCTCGAGAATTTTTTTCTAGCAATTATTATACAATTATACTTATTGCGTTTACTCTCTTATTATCGGTATTTAACAAAGTTATAAATATCAAATAAGTTGTTAATAATTACAAAAAATACACCCTCTAAAATTTTACGCTGGGGATGAAATTCCTAGTTCCGCCCAACATTTGAACTTCAGAAGTAAAATTTGACTTTCCATCAGTATATGAATATCATGACCTCAATGATTATTATTTTCATTTTTAAGGTCATTGACTATTTTTTAAAATTAAAATTTTTCTGTTTCAAATAATTATTCTGTTAACGCAGTTTTTGTACAGCAGATCAAAGTTTTTCATCAGATTTTTTAGCAGCAAGAAAAAAATGTCTCCAATTAGAAAAAAAAGTCTTAATAATTAAAAAAAAAAAAACATTTTATTCACCTTGATTTAGAAGGAGGAATAAACATAAGAGTAAAATCAACAATAAACCTTAAATAATATAGGAAGAAAATGTAATTCACCTTTATTTTATTTAGAAGAAGTTATGCGCATAGGAATATACTCAACAGGTAGCAGCGATTTAACTATCAATGTTTACTTCTACTAAAATAACAAAAACAAAATATATTTGGTAATTCAATAAAAACCATGTTAATTATTCAGATATAAGAAATAATAACAAATACATTTCATCTTCGATAATTTTGCAGAGTTATCATACAAATCGATGTGTCACATTACATTTTCTGATACTAGTAAATCGGGCGTGAAAAATGGGCGACAAGCCCAAAATCGATGACACATATTAATTCACATGAGAAATTTGCATGAATTATGTTACAAGTATTCATTTTTAGATTCGTTTAGAAACGTTTTAGAATTCATCTCGAGACGACCTTAACTAATTAGGTTTATCACGACGATCGGGCGTTTTCTGATTATAAACGTAATTTAAAATGTTTACAATGTACGAAACAATGTGGAAACGAAAGCTACTCGAACTCGTAGTCCCTAAATCAATTTTGGTCCTCCACGATTGTCATTTGAATCGCTGCTGTTGGCGGAATGGTTGCTGGCGATGTCTTCGACTCGGCCGCTACTTCAGACATAATCTCCTGTTGGTGGTCGCCTGAATCGGATACCATCGTCGCGATCGGTCCGGCATCGGGAAGACAAGGCATTCAGACGAATGCACGAAACGTCTGTTGATCGGCCAAAACTTCTTAGGGAACTGTGCGTTTAGCCAACAACAACCTGTTGTGTCGAGTTTCATGGTTTTAACGTCGACGTGCGGGAAAAAAAACAAAATAAATAAAACAAAATTACTCCAGGCCGGTGTGTCTGTTGAAAAAGGATTGTTCGGCGATCCGTCGACCGCTATAGACACTGTCTCGCCGACCGTCCCGCTGACAGACTCTGGGTTCGGTTCATCTTCCGCAGGGCTGCGTGTGATCGTCCGGGGTCCCTCCGAGTCCGGCCCCGTCACGACCACACCGTCATCGTCGCCCCGCTGCTGCGCCCCGTCCGCGACCACCACGGCCGAGTTGTTAGGTTCCGTCGCGTCGTTCGGTTTCGTCACGTCACGTCGTTCGGTTCCGTCGCGTCGTTCGGTTTCGTCGCGTCGTTCGGTTCCGTCGTGTCGTTCGGCTCCGTCGCATCGTCCACCGTGGTCGAGTCGTTCGGCTCTGTTACGTCGTCCGCACCGGCCGGAGCCGCGTCCACCGCTCGCGGTCCGGCGGCGTTCGCGCTGTCCTCCGTGACGAGTTCTTCAACGGTCGTCGGCGACCGCTGCTGCTGTTGGATGTGTGACGACGAGACGGAGAAAAATCTCGCGAGCAACGTTTTGATCTTCGTCGGACGTCTCGTCACCGACGGACCCGACCGACTCTGGTGTTGCGCGGGATCGTACGGCATCCGATCCTCCTCGCCAGCCGGAAAGGGTTGGGTGCCAGCCGTCTTGGAATCGGGATCTGCGCAGTGTATGATGCAAAACCAGGTAAATGCTGTGCAATCGCGCGTGAACGTGTGCGCGGAAGTAAGAGTAACGTGTGCGTTTACGAATTCGACAGTGCACTACAATTCGAATTATCCAAGACTGCAAACGGGGCACTGTTGATCCTCGATGCGAATAAATCAATCAAAAGTCTCGGCACCCGACGGATTGAGCGGCTATGCTTATTTTTGATGGCTAATGCCGCAATTTAAAATACGTTATACCTGCGTTTTTCGCTTTCGGATCTCCGAGCAAAGACAGTTCTCCCGCACATCTGGATGACGTCATCTCGTTCGTACCGATGATGGTTTTAATACGAACGTTTTCCCGTGAGATTGATCGCGGGTCATGTACCGAGACGGCCGCCACGGATTCGTCCTGCGTAGTTGAAAAACGAACGTTAATTAAGATCACGTTCGGCAATGTTAATACAGTGCTGCTGAGTAGTCCGGAAAATAAGTACCACTGGTGTCGTCGATTCCATGCACTCGACGTGGCGTACTTTGCACTTCCGGTGGCAGTAATTGTTGCAACTTGCGCATTTTGCCGTTGGACTGAACAACGACCTTTTCTGGCATTCGGAACATCTGCGAGACCATTTGTACTGCGGTTTGTTCACAAAAACGTGTTCGATCATTTGCTGTGCTATATTGGTTGTTTAGCCAAATAAAATATTACAAAAACCGTGAAAAAATCGACTCGTACAACTGCGTCGAAAGGTTTATGGGAATTATTTTAAAATAATTATTAAATATATGCTGTTCGATAATTTAACCTAGTGACTTGATTCGTTTGGTAAACAATTTATATCGGCTGAGCAATACATTTTTTACATCGATTTATCGACTAATTTTTTTTGGATCATTGCATTCCATCAATCGTCGACCGATTTGAACCAACGGCGTACGGTAGTTCATTTAGTTATCTTTGACTTATCGTAGACGGATTTCTTAGTTGTAGACGGTTTACTAAAAATTAAATGTAATCGTACTCGGATTCATATGTAAATACCATAGGTGTGTGCTCGGACACCCTCCGAAATGTTGTAAATGGGGCCCTACAATTAAGTTTGAGAGTAAGGAACTCGTATTTTAACTGATGTAGTTCAAATCAAATGTAATTTATTTCAAAATATTTGGTAAAAATACTTAAATAAAAAATATTTAAATTATGTGCCGTAATAGAACGATAAAACCTTTTTTTCTATAATTACGTTTTTATAATATCAATGATAGATTTTAATCAAAAAGTTTTTGGAAATTTTTGAAAGTAGTATAAAAATGCTGATTCTGTAATATGAGAAGTAGAAGCAAAATACGGTTTCCAATTCTGTAACATTAGGAGTAGGACCAAAATACGAATGCTGATTTTTTAACATAGGAAGGAGCAAAGTACGAATGTCGATTCTTTAACATAGATAAGAGTAAAATACGAATGTTAATACTTTAACATATGGAGTTGGACCACTTCCTATCAACGGTATATTTGCCGTTGCCACCCACAGATATCTATATTATACTAGATGACGAACTTCCGATATCACTTGAAGCACGCATTGATTATGTTATCATTTGTCCGCCATGTTTTGGGTTGACAAAATATTGTATCAACACTATTC
>NW_020271737.1:1158168-1256855 GCF_003268045.1 Sipha flava
TTATCGTATTATAATATAGCTGTAATAATGCTAGTTGTACATTTGTACACGCTGTTATTCAACTTATTATCGCAAAACGTTTTATACCTAATGATTATTGTCAATTTGTACCTACATAACGTTTTTAACCAGTATTCACGTTTTGCGAAAAAAATATACTGCGACTATTTTACCAAACGACCAATTTACAAAATGACTAATTTCAGACGACAAATTGACGTAGACTCAACTAAATCTGAAAAACTAAAACTAAATCTCAACTAATCCGGAACAATGAATGCTTATGACAAAACAGTGTTTTTTGGAACATAATTATTATTATATTTAACCTTATAGTGACTTTCCGCTCTCTCGATGTTTAATAGACTTCAATAAGACTTATTATCTATGTCTTTACCTATGCATATCCTTTCAAAACACTTTTCTTTAGGTGATGTAAGTCATTCTTTAATCTGATTTATTTATGATAATGTACCAGCTATGAATCAATAACCTCAATTACTAAGGTTGCTTAATAACTTTAAAAAAATTAAAATATACAATGCTAACATAAATTCTCTATGCAATAATTTCTGTTTTATATTTTCCCTGGCAACTGAAAATATCTGTAATATAATATTTAATCTTAAAACCGGTAAAATTTTAAATAAAACCCTTATTTGATAAATCAGTTACAAAAATAACTTATAAGCATTTGATACTTTTATTTTCCAGACTAATTCTGTAAAACATGTCCTCAAACGCATTAAACTCATTAAAGTAGATTAAATAATTATTTATATCTGCCAAATTAAGTTTTCATAGAGGGCACTTAAGTACTCAACCACATATATTGAGTTGCTTTCCTTCTACACATTTAATTCCTTTAGATTTAAAAATAAATTTGAATACCCAATAGTTTTGCTGGTGTATTGCAAGCTTTTGACCCTGTCTGATTCTAAATTTTATTTTATATCTTTGTGGTACACATTAACCGTCTTATTACTTATTTTTTGGTATGGACTCTCTCTAGATATCCATTAATGCTTAGATAATTAAATGATTAGATAAATACAGATAAGATGGGAAATTGGCACTTAAAATTGAGTATGACAAATATAATACGGAAATTTCACATTGGTTATAGATTTTTTTTTTTTTTTATTGGTAAAATTACCCCTAAATGAAATTTCTGATACATTTTAAGAAATATTTTTTATTGCTCCTGAAATGTATAGAATATCAGCGTTTTTAAATTATATTTTATCAAATTTTATTGAAAATTACAGCAGACTTCCACTACTCCTCTGAACTGAGCCACCTTTGAATGAGCCAAGGACTACTAATGGTCCAGTTCACCTATTTCACCGTCAATTGAAAGATCAATTTTATCACCCGTATCCATCGATCTATAATTTTATTAAAGTGCATAAAGAATACCAGACAGAAGTTTACATAGAACTTCGCTCAAAACAACATATGAACAATTATTGTAGTTAAAGTCGTTATAAGGGTAGGCTTTAATTTTCTAATGAAGCTTTCATAAGGTTTTTCGGCCAAATTTCGGACTAATGAAGCGATCCCAATCCAAAATTTTCAAAGATAAACCTAGTCCATTTTACCATAGTATAGGTTTTTATACAACTGATGAGGATAACAATGTATTTAAAAGCGTAACTTATGTTTCAATCAAGAAAGAAATTGTTTTTAAAAATGTCATACAACATAATTTTGATACATATTTTGGTTATTTAATTATTATATTTTTAATACTTCTGTAATTGGTAAATAGTAATGAATGAAGGCAATTTCTATATTATACTCATGTTAAAATAATAAATCGTAAATTTTAATAATTTTTGTAAATCAATAATTTATTTGTTTCTGGCGTATGATAAATGCATGCAAGTGCACAAATTCATTTTCTAGCTTCTTAAAGAAGGTCACAAGACATTTATGAAAATCGGTGAAATTATTTTCTTAATGTATTTTTATTTTAATCTACTAGTCATCTAGCATAAAATAAATTATTTTTTGAGAAAAAAGAAACCATGCAATTAAGGATCGATATGTATCATTTGGTATCTGTTTTTTTTTTTAATATAATTTAGAATGATACTACATTAAACACTTATATTTTTATATAATTTAATATCATAATATATCAAAAGTGTATTAACTGCAGGTAGTAAAAACTATAGAGAGTCCTTTGGAGAAATATTTCACCGACAATATACGTGTTGACAGAAAAAATGTGCAATAAACAGTTTAAATGAAGTCATAGAATCTCCGTGACCAGCATGTGGCGTTGTCAAGCGATTAACTCGCGGAGTTCAAAGCTTATAAAAATAATTGAAATCAAATAAAAGCAACCTATTTCCCATAACCGTCTAAACAATACATACATCTCCTACGAAAATCGTCCCACGGATTCTTCGTGAAACGCAGCAAATCGTTTTTGGTTTGATTTTTTTGTTTCTCAACAGCAGTTGACGCGGTAATTCTTCCGACATGACGTTGTTGTTGCCCAGAAGAGCCACGCTTGCCCGGACTACACGTAAATCCCCAGGATGTGGCCGTGAAAACGGCCAATCAACGGAGCAAGGGAACGCGACCGAGCAGCATAATATCGTCTCAATGGACCCGATCTTCCACCGACGCGAACTGCTCACGCTACGAACCGAGACCGTCGTCACGTTGGTCCCGAAACTTTCGTTTTCTTTCGTCAACGTGAAAGACGAAGTGTTAAAATGCTACGAGCAGATTTTCGACCATCGAGCTGATCTCGCACATTCGGTAGAAAAAGTTCTTGATACTCTGACGGAACTCAAAAAGCCGTCGGTCCAACACGACCGAAAGGTATTCGATTACGTGTTGAAGCACTTGTTCAGCGAGATCGAATGCTTCCGAACATACACCGCAGAAGCCTTAAACCGATGTGCCCATCTGTTCGGTGTTGTGATCGAACATGGTTTGATATACGATTTCGAGGCTCTAAGAAAGGCCTCGGCTTTTGTCCTAGAAGCTCTCAAGGAACATCCGTACTCGGAAATGTACAACTTTGGCACGACTGCTTTGATCCGGTTTAGGTATCGATTATGGTACTGCCCTCAGTACTGCATTTCGATATCTAAAATTCCACATTTCAAAACGTTATCGACCAGATTAATCGTGCAGTTGGAACGGAGCTTAGAGGCGAGGATCCAACCGTCGACCAAAAGCGCGGACATCAAAAGGTTACAGGAATCATTTGTCGTGACCCAGCTGGAAGAACGCGAAGAAACATTTATCGCAGAAGCGAGTGCCATCGACTCGAAGCCCGCGGAAATTGAGAGTCGTGAACAAGTGGTGGCCACGGTCGTGCCATCGTCGGACGTCTCGGCAGGGTTGGCCGCTTGTGCCGAAAGCGTCGAAGGGACAATCGCATCGCTAATGGCTCTACCGTTTACGCCTACGAAGACACCTGAAGACGATTATGCGGAAAAAATCATAATCACCATGACGTGCCTCCACGAGCTGAACATTCGCGGTAAATTTCAGCACATCAAAAACCTGCTTAACAACCACGAGAGAATGGTGTGTTTCGCAAAGTTCCTGGTCGCCCACCATGTAAGCCGTGTACGTTAAAATCACGGATTTTACTCGAGGTTGATGCAGTACGTCGGAAGCGATTTTCTAAACGGCCGAAACGTACCGGGCGATTCGAGGTCTATTAAAGAACAACGATCGCGGGTACAATAATGTACTGTCCAACCTCAGCGACTTTTAGGGTATACTACGACCACGTTCAACAAGTGCAAACCTACCGAAGCAGTCAATATCCAGCTTGTCAAGCGACAAGTTAAAGCATACATGGTTAATGGTCATAAGTATATGTATTTTTAATGTTTAAAAAGTTATTTCTCGATTTAAATGTTTACTAATTTTTCAACTTATCCTAAAAACATTTGTTTGTAGATTTATCTTCAATGTTTTTGTACGGTTACATGCAACTATACGATTGTATAATATTTCTCTTCACTAAACTGGTATTTTTTTTATCAGACCATTTTTGGAACTTTGTGTATTATACGTTTTGTATATTATAGGTGCATGAGAATATATATTATCATTCATAATAAAAATGTATTACTTTGTGTTTTTATTTTATGATTTAGAAAAAAGGTTTTATCTTTTATAAATCGAAATAATTGTATCTTATGTTGATGAATTTAAATTATCTGTTTGGTCAGCTTCAATTTGAAGAAGTATTTAGCAGATTAGGTATGGCGATGTTTAAATTAAAGTCAAACAAATGTATTTCATCAATATGTAATTTATCAGGACATAAAGTTTCAGAGGATTAGATTAGACTAAAAGAAAAACATTAAGATACTCTAAAAAAATTTCCAAATCTACAAAAAGTAAAAAATATACCTTAATTTATTGGCTCAACTAACAGTTAAAGATAATTAATTAATAATTTTGCAAATATTGCTAACAACTTTTACTTAATTAACTATCAAAAAACAAAGATAGCAAGATAAAAGCATGATAATTTCGTATCTGTAAAGAAAACTATGTCCAGTGATGGATCGTACGTTTATAAAGAGATTGAATATGAAATTAGGATCGTGTATTGATTTTACTTATTTGTAAAGATATAAAAGTACAAAAAATTAATTAATTAATTATATACATTTTTTATAATTTGATATTAAAAATATTATAAAATAAATCATAATGGTAAAAACGAAGATATAATAAGTCGTGGATGAAGTGGTTTATTATGGTATATGTTAGGTTACCTATTTAGCTAAAAGTATGACAAAAATTAGTTGCCTACCCGTCAAAATCAAAAGGCGTACGAGTATGATCGAACACTTTATTCCTACCATCTGTTTGCTCATTGTTTATCTTATTTGTCGTGTGAATAATTGGTTCAAAACATTAAATTTTTTACGATTTCTGGTTGTGGAATTATTGCAATAATTATTATGTATATTATTATTGCAAAATGCATAACGATCTGACATCATTTAAACATGTTTGCTTTTCCTATTTTCATTTTCCTTATAGTAAACGAAAACTATAAGTTCGGGCAATTGATTGAATCTCTATTCTAAGTTTATGTCTTCATATTTCTTTTTCATTGTACTATGATCATCTGAAATCTCATAAAATTTAAAAATATATAATTCAACTTATTAAATTCAACCCTCTAAATGTGTTACAATATATGTTATTTTGTGGACCATATATTTATTGAGGTTGTTCTATTATATTTTTTTTTGAAGAAAGAATTTATGTATACATATAAATGGCAAGGCTTGAGAATCTGTCCAGTTTTAAGTATACATTTTTGCTTTCCATTCTATTAAATTGAATTTCTACTCAATTAAATTTCTATATAATGAACAACATTAGCCAACTGTTATCATTAACTGACAAAAATCATTACATTTTTGCTAACGTTGCAATTGCAAGATTTTAGTGAAATAATTAGATTTAAGTATTATTTATCGAATACATACAAAGAATTATCTTATCATTTTATCGTCAATAGTTTTACTATTTCACGATAAGATTTTGTTTTATTTACAAATTTATTAAAAATTAACATAAAAAAAGAAACAACGAGATTTAGTCTTATGAACAAAGAGATTTTTCCCAAAGACAATGAGTATCATTCATATACTTTTATAAATTTATAAAAACAATTATTTTAATTTTTAATTTATAAGAGCTATTGTCTTTCTACAATAGCTCTTATAGTGTTATAATTCGTATTATTCTCTGTTGTAAACATACATATTTTTCCCTTGTTTACTATTTAATCAATTTATTTGACCTATTAATATTGCAGAATTAATTAAGTTTTATCATCTAATATTATAAAAAAAAAATTAATAATAAACAATTAAATCATAAGTGGTTTTATAATAATAATTATTATTTTTTGCTTAGAAATAAATGATATTAAATAATATTTAAATAATTTAATAATTCTTTAAAACAAATAAAATTTCTAAAAATGACAATTTCTAAATCCTGAATGAAAAAAATATTGTCAATTGTATATTATCATTTCGTAATCAGCTTATTAATAACAAAAAGTCTATGTACTAGATTTATTTTTGAATAGTAAATTTAATTAATTCTATATTCTTTTCGATATTTACAATAATTTAATTCATTATATTTTTGCGTAATGATATTTTATTTAGATTGGAAATAAATAATTGAATAACAAAAATTGTAAAATATTTTAAAATCATACGATTATACGATTTTTAATAAAAATTAGTCTCCATGTTTTTTTTTATTTATTTTTTTTAAAAATTAATTACGTAAACAATAATGCAATTAAAAGTATATGAATTGTCAAAATATTGATAAATGTTCTTGCATACAAAGAACATTAATGAAATAAGATTACAATAATTGTAAAACATATTATTTCATTAATCATAAAACATGATCTCGTTCTCGAAACATCATATAGTCCAAGTGTTCGATTTTTTTTAAAACTGCTATAGTCTCACATGAAAAAATAACGAATAGAATAATATAATAAATAATAAAATCGTAATACTATAAATCGTATTACGATTATCTAAGCCATGTTCGTTCTTTTGCGACACAAAGATCAACCAAAGATAACAGGATCACAGTAATCAGGAGTAAATATACCGTGGAAATGAAAATAATAATATTAAATTATTATTAAACATTTCTTTAGGAGTGTTTCGGCAAAAGGCGATGGCGAATAAAATTAAAATATATAATTCGAATGAGTTGGTATTGTTTATTTGACTAACGAGCAACAATAATTATTCGACTAGACATATTGTATGAGATGATAATAAGTTGAAGTGGCGACGGAAACGGGATGATTTAGTTCTTCTCGAAGACGACGTTGTCACGTTTTCCTGAGATTTGTTCAGTAGTGGTTATAGCCGGACGGGTAGACGTTCTGGTGACCGTGGTAGTAGTCGGCGGACGATGGCTGACCGTGGTAGTTGAGCGAACCGACTTTCTTGACGACCGCGTTGAACCCGTGCACGTCGTCCGCGGTGTACTCGACCACGCGGGTGGACCCGTCGGCTTCCAACAGGCTGTACGATCCCTTCACGTTGCCGTGTCCGTCGCTCGACTCGTGTTGGCTCTTCACGTCGTGCGTGTGCGGGTCGTGCACGCCGTACTCGAAGCTGTACGGGGCGGGCGCGTGCGCGTATTGGTCGTGTGCGTTGTAGCTGCTGTACTCGGGCGGATAGGCGAACACCATCATGTGACCGGCGACCAGCGCGGCGAATGCGATCAACTGAAAGAAAAACGTCCGACTGAATAATATAGATGGCTTACGATACGTTTTGTGTTGCATTTAAATTGTATTAAAAATATGACTATACCTCATTGATTAATATAAATCACTATAAATTACTATAATAATAATAAATAAAGACGAATGCATTAATGTAAATAAAGAGAAATAAACAGCGAGTTAATACGGATTGCGTTTTCATCACCTCTTAATTTCAACAATTTTGAACAATTTTATGACGACTTTCGGATACATTTATTTTATAAGCAAAAAAATCTTATGAATAATCTTACATCTCATTTTCAAGTCTTAAATATTAAAATTGATAATTGTATAATTTTCAATTACAAAAATGTTGGTATTATTGAATATTTAAATGCTTATGAAATGATTTGTGAAATTGTAGTATATCTTTTCATTAATCAATGATATATATTCGAAAATTTTTATTAAATTTCCAAAATTTATTGAAAAGCCAATATATTTTATCGAAATTTTATGAAAAAAGGTAAAAAAAAATTATTTTAAGTATCTAAAAACAGTTCAAAAATCAATCGAAACATTTTGAACATAACATTTTTCTGAATACGGTTATCTAAGTTCCTACGAGTAAGTTTCCTTATCTAAGTTTCCTTCTTAATAATATTTGATATAAAAATAGTTTGGGTATTCATAACCTCCCTACGTACCAACTAGATAACATTTCCTATTGATAGGATAATCTTACATGGTCTGCATGTCGTGTGCATATTGTACACCGGCATAAAAAAATATATATAGTTAATTATCTAAATTAAATCATGATAAAATAAATACATTTATTGTATCACATACATTATAAAAATTAAAACGGATGAATGGATGAGCGATATGAAATTGTCAAAAACTTTATAGCTTATTGTTTGATACAAAAATATAATAATAAAATCTTACCTTTGTAGTCATCTTGAATGTATTGTAGAAGTATATTTTTAAATACAATATTATAATAAAACCGTACTTTTACGGAAAATGAAAAGAGTTGAATGTTGTTTGTTACGATTTTGCTTACAGTATATATACAATATAATAATATAGAACATCCCTACCACTAGAATGTCCAACTGAACATGTTTGGATCATTAATATTCCACTGAACTAGTTATAATATTTTAGCTCATTAAAAAAATATACACAGTTTGGTTTTTCGATATTTTATTTACGTACATACGTGATACACACGATATATTAATTATTTATTTTAATTATCGTGGTCATGTAATACAAAGTTATTTCATGAATAATTATTTTTTACTATTATTTTAAAACTTAAATTAAATCATAATTATAGTTTCTCATATTAAAAATTTTATTGATAATTCCATGATTTTGTAATGAAACAAAATTTAGGTTTTGGACGAATAGGAAAATCATTGATTTTCACTACTTACTCTGTGTATGTTTGCGCGCGCGCGCGCGCGCGCGCGTGTGTGTGTGTGTGTGTGTGTGTGTGTGTGTATGTTTGTATGTGGATTTAATGTTGGTACGGAATAGGATCCGATATATAAAAAGGAGCAGCGCTACTAGAGTACTCGTCTACAAGGTAAATAAATGGTATTCTAGTTGGAAATATTCCGGCTCCTATATAACCACGTTTTTAAGATTTTGATGTCTATATCACACACTTGGTGTGTGTTAGACACTGCCGATCGGATGTGTTTTAAACCACACCAGAATTTAACGTTTTATATAAGATCATTACTGCGACAACATCGGATTTATATGTGTTTGGTATTTGAAATGCCGATTATAAAAGATTTTGGTATTATTTCAAGTAATTGTAAACACTGTTGTGGAATTTTTAAATGTATTGGTCATAATAATGTAATACTTACGTGCCATAACGACGGGCGATGTGCAATGCTCTTATTGTCGCGTTCCTATGCATTTCAATAATGTAATAAGATTTATTTATGTTTTTACATAATTTAACTCGCGTACCTATCTAATATTTTACTATGACACTAGCATTTCAATATTTAGCATAGTTATTTTATTTATGCAGTATCTATATTTGTATATTACGTTACAATAATGACAATATCACGTATCTGACATTTTAGATAAAATGAGTTTTTGGTATTAAAATATCTGTTATGTCCTTATGAAAAAAATTTATTTTCTGTACAATAACCTAAAATAAATTATTTCCCTTCCAAATTGGATATATTTTTTAGTATTTTTATAAATTTCAACCGTGTTAAAGCACTGCTCAATAACACGTATCTCACAAAAACTGTATTAAATACCAAGTAACTACACTACATTTTAAACAGAAACCACATTTAAATAATTTTATTAAAATTAATGTTGAATAATCATAACTTAAATTTAAATTTGATAAAAATATGAGGTATATAATATTTGTTAATATTTATTTAGTTTTTTCACTCTCCTGAACAATTGGTGAATTGTAGATACGTGGTATTTTTATTAGTATAACGATTATTAAATTTGTTATTAGCTATTAGTATTAAACTGTTACCTACTTTTTTCATAAATATAAAAAAATTTACGTATCAAAAGTGTACATAATAAAGAAATTGAATAGTCAATAAATTCCGTAACTTGTGACTTAGTGAGATCTAGTATATTTTAATTTTTTTTTTTTTTATACGATTTGGTGATATACAATATAATACAATAATACAATAATAATAATAATAATAATATAAATATACAACATTCAACGTCTGTAAACCAATGTATCGTAGATAGTGACGTGTTGTATATACTTTATGAGATCCATGAAAATTTAAAAAACACGTTTAATATTACGAGATCTATTCAACCGAACAATTCACAGAATACACAATTATTTATAAATTTCATCAATTAATTATCGCATACTATATACTTTATTAGGCAACTAAAATTATCTTTTTCACAATCATTCTTGTCTCTTGCGACAGCACGTCCGCGGTTATTTATCGATTTATCACACTTGCCATACGCAGGACCAACCAGCTTTTGCGAGGCCCTGAGTGAAATATACTGGCAGGTCCTTTTATAAAAAGAACTATTAGGATATTCCCCAAAAAACATTGATCCGAGAATAATAGGACATTCGAGCAACTTGCTTGATCTTATATAAATTCCTATGACATATCTTTATGGTATCAAAAATAAATAATCTTCGTAATCTTCAAAAATCCCCTAAAAATTAATTATTTATATTATATGTACCCCTTAAAATAATGATAAATAATACGATCTCTTATTTTTCATGCATCATTAAAGTAATATTATAATATGCAAAAAATACAAGTTTCGAGCCGCGAGGCCCCGGGCAAGGGCCCTGCTCGTAACCCCCCCCCCCCCCTTCGCGTCGGCGCTGGACATTCGTGATTCGTAAAACATTTTATATTTTATAATACTCCCTACGATTAATTTGTGAAAACTTGTTTTAAAAGTGTTTGTTTTATTTTTTATTTTTTATAGTTAACATCAATGTATTGAAATTGTATTGATTTTTTGTATTATTTGTATTAATTGTCATTAATTAATGTTTGAAACATGAATAGATCACGTACAAAAAAAAGTTACTTTCAATAGTTAAACCATATAAAAATAATGAAAACAGAATAGTTGTTACGTTCGAGTAAAAACATTACTGGTAAGTCAACTACGTAAATTATTCGTGTAAAGAAGGCTTATATTTAAATTATTAAAATATAATACATAATGTTTAATTTTAATAATATGATTCTAAGAATTAAAAACACCAGTTACATCAAAAACAAAAAGGTCAAAAAACGTGTTGCATCCAAAAATCGCACATTATGGTTTGCCAGGTATAAATATATCATACAGCCAAATACCACACATTTATAGTCAGTAAAAACCTCACTATATAATGTATTAATAATAATGTATTCTGTGTAGAAGAATGTTATATATATATTATATATATATATATATATATATATATATATATATATATATAATTTTAAAGTTAATTGTTTAATTGTTACATTCAAAAGCTTATCTTATCGCACGTTGATGTGCTCGAAAAATAACCAGTACATTTGTCGACCGAAACGCGTGGTATAACGTAAAGTTTATACAAATATATATATATTATAAAAAAGTATTTTTATAAATGGATTTTAAAACTATTGATAGTAATAAAGATTGTGAGACGGGATGGTCTAAAAGCCCAATAAACCCTAAGAAGAAGATAGTAATAAAGGGGGCAATTTTTATTTTTTTTATTTATATTTTATTTTTGAAAAAACGTTGGCAAAAAATTTCAGTCATAAACATTTTATATATTTTTTTAAATTTTATATTTTAAATTTTTCAATGTCTATATATATTGTACCTCAATAAATTGTTTTTGAATAAATATGTAGTATAATTAATAAATAATAAATTATATATCACTATAAAATGAGCGGTTTTTGAGGACAAAAATTTAAAAAAGTGTGCGGTTTTCACCTACCAAAAGTGTGCGGTTTTTGGAGTCGTCGAAAAAACGAAAGCAAAATATAAGTTACAGGAACCGGTTATTACATTTAATACTTTTTTAGACGAACAAGGTATTATTTAATAATAATTCAATTTTGTTGTTACAAATTAAATTTTTTTATTTTAGCGCAATTCAAAATTTACACGTTTATTTTCCAAAAAAAATATCCACATGATTCATTGTGTAAATATATTTTTAAATAAAATAAATTGATGTAGTCTAATTTGCAAATGAATCGATGATGGAGAAATATCACAAGGCATATTTGAGATAATTGAGATAATAAAAAAGTAAACTAGTTATGTGTTTCTGGCCGTAGCCATTTTCCTCCAAAAATAAGATAGCGTTTTCCTCCACTGTCCATTTTCCACAAAAAAAAAAAAAAAATTGGTTTCCATTTTTCTTCATATTATTTTTGACTAAAATTATGTATAATATCCTCCAATATTTTAACCAGTGTTGTAGGATGACTAAAATTTAGTTTCATTCTTATCGGCTAGGGAAAAACGCTAGTTCAAGTGTCCAATAGCACTCGCAGTTTATTACAGTCAATAACTTAATATTGTAACTTTGATTACGAATAATAAAGAAACGTATATATAAAATACGTGTATATACGTATATACTTATATTGTTATATTATGTATTATAATTTATCACTGATTATTATGATTACACTCATTGAATGAGACAGACAGACAAATATACGATATACTCATATCAATGAGACTATATTTGAGGCGCATAGAATCAGAACGGTTTAACCTACAAAAAATCTAATTCTATTTTATGCGATAAAACGTTTCAGATTTATATTACGATAAGGTATACGATTTTATTTTTTGGTGGAAAATGGAAAGTGGAGGAAAATGGACCCGCCCGTGTTTCTATGCGTATACAATTTGTATTTAGTATATGATATGCAGTGTTGTGAATAGATGATGCAATATTATCTAGATAAAGATGAAAGATAAAAAAAATTAAAATATATAGATAAAGATAAATGATAATTTCATTTTTATCTAGATAAAAAAAAAAGATATTTTCAAAAAATGTTATTTTTTGGTCAATATTTCATATTCTAATAATATCTATGAAGACTCAATTATAATCAGGGGCGTATTTAGAAATGTCTTATTGGGGAGGGGGGTACAAACAAAAAGTTCAAAGTATACATAGTAATAACTTTTCCATCTCAACAAAACT
Organism: Sipha flava; assembly: GCF_003268045.1. Taxonomy (NCBI): domain Eukaryota; kingdom Metazoa; phylum Arthropoda; class Insecta; order Hemiptera; family Aphididae; genus Sipha; species Sipha flava. Next base: position 1,171,167 of record NW_020271737.1, read on the forward strand.
GTCATTATTCATAACCAAATAATCAAAATACAAGTGTTTGATAGAAACATAAACTTTTATTACAAAAATTTATTAGAAAACATATTTTTAAATATAATTTTTGTAATTACAATAACTGAAGACGTCTGGGGTGTTTATTAGTATATGCATCAACTACTTCTTCAGGTTTTATAATTATTTCTGGGTGTATATTTAGGTGTATTCAAGGTGTATACAATGGTAATCTGTTTAATCGATGGTATCATATTATCATGATATATTGATATTGTAGTATTTCAACGTGTGTCTGTACGTGAAAAAAGGCCTACAATAATAAATAAAATATAAAATACGGTGAATGGGGGGGGCACGGGCTCCATGGGCCCACCTCTTAAATACATCCCTGATTATAATCATTATTATCAATAAGTACCTAGGTATTTAATGTTTATTGTAGTAATGTAGTATACCATTAAGCAGTATTTATAAATATTGTAAAATATTTAATGACAGTTAATCACTAAAATGTTACAGAAAAAAAAAAACAATGAAAACTGATCTGTACGTATCAGGATGAATACAGAATACATAAAAAAATATTTTAAGTTAACAATATTGTTTTCCATATAATATTAATTTGATGACTTTCATTATTTTATAAGTAGTTACGACTTTACGGGTTCCAAGAGTGAAGTAATAACTATTCAGCGTATGAGTTACGTGTGTATACTAAAATCAAATACCTACTATATTTGGAACTTATGGGAGAATAAGAAATTAAGTTTAAAAATAGCAAAAATATTTTCCCGACATGAAAATACAAATAAAATGACATACCAAGAAATAATAATTACTTATTAATAATACACGAATTATGATTATAAATACAAAATCTATATGTATAAAAGAAAGTCAGGTGATTTACAGAATTTATAATTCAAAAATGGCTGGACCGATTTTGATGATATCTGATTTGTTGGATTCGTCTCCGTACAAGAATAAAAATAACTTTAATCTTGGCAAGAATACAGACAATTATCTAGATAAGTAAAAATTTTATCTTAGATAAGTAATTAGATAAATTGGCATTATTTATCTAGATAAGATAAAAGATGACAAAAAATCTATCTAGATAATTTATCTAGATAAGTCCCAACACTGATGATATGTTTTATTAAGTATTCATTCATAAATTAATATTATTTTTTAAATTCTTTATATTATACAGTTTTTATCAATTATTCAAAAGTTCTTCAAGAATTTATTCATGACGTTTCGGCAATTATCAATTCAATTATTATCTACTGCATGTACCATACCTACCTATATACTTAAGTTTCGTAAATTGCTTTAATGATATTAAATATGCCATAGGTATTTTTTCTAAATCATAGTTTTATTTAAACATTCTCATAATCTACAATTATTGTTATAAGATAATATTTGAATATATTCACATTTAATAAAAATATTATATTATAAAATATAATAAACTAATTAGACAAGATCAAATATTGTATAATTCAATAAGTCTGTTTTTCATGTAAATTTATTTAACTATTTTAGGATCAATATTATTAAAAATGATAATAATGATACATTTATAAATAATAACGAACCACTCTAAACAAAAACGTCAAGTACTGAAAAAAAAATATTAAGCAAAGTAAAATGGATATTGGTAACTTTTCTACTAAAAAAAAGTTTCTTAGAAGCAAGACAAAGATGACTAAATCTTTAACAAATTAAATTAAAATTGTGAAAAATTCAAAACCTAAATCCACCAGAATATCATGGACTGAAGAACAAAAAAAAGTTGCTACGAATTATTTATAAAAAAATATCTTGTTATAGAAAGCTCCGAGAAATGAAGAATATGAAAAATGCAGAAAAATTTGTTTCATTATTCAAAGATAAACTATGGAAAAAAATTAAAACTTTTAATCATAATGCTTAAAACAAATCCAAGGCATAAGTATTTTTATTTTTATTATTTTTACAGTTACTATAATTATAACAAATGATGATTGTTACCATAATAATTATTAGTTTTTATGATTATAATAAGAACTTTCACCGAGCTCTGGCATAGATATACTCATGGAGACATATATCTAGACACATGAGTTGATGAGTAGTTTTTATGAACGCAATACGCTCAATACATAATGGAAGGGTAACGTTGTAATGATCTCATAAGGTACCATTGTTTAAGTATAACGTATACCAATTAACGATGTTTGAATAATGTTTTATTTAATCATATAGTTGCTATTACGACATTACAATCAACCAGAAAAAGCATAATCTCCAGAATTTGGATTAAATGCTCTATGGACATACCGGTAGAAAAGTTTCAGCAAAAGGTGATGGCGAATAAAATTAAACTCAATGATTCGAACATACTGTTGTTGTTTATTTGACTAACGAGCAACGTCAATTGTCCGACTAGACATATAATATGAGATGATAACAAGTTGAAGTGACGACAGAAACGGGATGATTTAGTTCTTTTCGAAGACGAACGTAGTCACGTTTTCCTGAGGTTTATTCAGTAATGGTGATAGCCGGACGGGTAGACGTTTTGGTGACCGTGGTAGTAGTCGGCGGACGATGGCTGACCGTGGTAGTTGGGCGAACCGACTTTCTTGACGACCGCGTTGAACCCGTGCACGTCGTCCGCGGTGTACTCGACCACGCGGGTAGACCCGTCGGCTTCCAACAGGCTGTACGATCCCTTCACGTTGCCGTGTCCGTCGCTCGACTCGTGTTGGCTCTTCACGTCGTGCGTGTGCGGGTCGTGCACGCCGTACTCGAAGCTGTACGGGGCGGGCGCGTGCGCGTATTGGTCGTGTGCGTTGTAGCTGCTGTACTCGGGCGGATAGGCGAACACCATCATGTGACCGGCGACCAGCGCGGCGAATGCGATCAACTGAAAGAAAAACGTCCGAATATTACTGATAGGTTTCATTGTGTTTAATTATGTTTTAAAAATAATCATGAATGCATTATCAGTAGTTGATATATTTTTATGAAAAATGTATGAAAAAAAATCAATTCAGGTGTTCGCGAAATAAATAGGCGAAAAACGGTGTAACAATAAAATCTTACTTTCATGGTCATTTTGATACTGTTGTAGAAGTTTAATTTGAAAACGAGATTAATATAAGACCGTGCTTTTGCGGAAGACGAAAAGAGTTGAATGTTGTTTATTACGACTTTGACTGCAGTATTTATACAATACAATTATATGGAGTATCCCTACCGCTAATGTTCAACTAGATCATTAATAACCCACTGAACTAGTTATAATATTTTAGCTCATTAAAAAAATATACACAGTTTGGTTTTTCGATATTTTATTTACGTACATAAGTGATACACATGATATATTAATTATTTATTATAATTATCGTGGTCATGTAATACAAAGTTATTTCATGAATAATTATTTTTTACTGCTGTTTTAAAACTTAAAGTATATCATAATTATAGTTTCTCGTATTAACAATTTTATTTATAATTCCATGATTTTGTAATAAACAAAATTTAGGTTTTGGACGAATAGGAAAACCATTGTGAGTGCGTATTCCTGCTAAATAATTTTAGTAGCTAAATAAAAAAAAAAAAAAAAAAATAGTAATTATAATAATAATATTTACAAATGATTCTATATTGCATTAAATTATACTCCTTAAATCTCCTTAGATTTTTAATATTTTTCGATAATGCAATTGATATAATTGAGCTAATTTTGGTATAAAGATCAAGTGATCGGTGTTTTTCATATAACTCTTATTATATTAAAAATATTTTATTAATTTGTAATTAATACAATTTGCAGGTATACCTAATAATACCTAACCAGGTTTGTTTTTACGACAGAGTGTCTATACTCTGTATATAACTCAAATAACAAATTAAATGAAATTTTGAATAAATATCACTCACAGGAGTATTTGGTACAATCTTGTGAAAAATTTCGTTAAATTATTTAAATGGCAAGCTAAAAAACAGTAATCTTTAAATAAAATCCCCACCTCTCCCATCAGAGAAAAAAAATGAAAAATCTGGAGACGTGTTGATACTCATAAGAATATTTAGAACAATTCTGTAAATAAAAATTGAAAAAATGTTAAATATTGTCATCACAAAATTGGAACATAAAAAAAGGCTTGTTATTTTATATATAAAAGGATATCGGCTAGGGATGGGCAAAAAAACATCGATGTTTTGGGACGATATATTGATGTTTCAACATCTATGATTTGTTTTCGATTAATCAATTAAACATCGATGTTTATGTTCGAAAAAATAGAAATTTTTTTTGTTTGTATTATTTTAGTATGCAGCATACAAAAGTCGTTATACAATATACACCAGCGTATCTCGAAGTGTGGATCGTTAGTTAATTTTAGGTGGGTCGCGAACATTTTTTGAATTTATTCAATTATACGGACGTTAGTCCTGTTACAATTTTAAAGTATGTGTACAAGAAATTTAAATATTAGTATACAAATAAAACAGAATATAATATTTTAACATAAACTATTACTTTATTTTAAGATTGTAATAAGAAAAATCATAAAGTATATTATAACTTATAAGTATACAATAAAGAAAAAAAAAGTTACATACAATCAAAGGGATAAGTGTTACTAGCCATTATTAGAAGGTTCGTTGGGGAATTTAAAATATAATTCTTATTTGAAAGTAGAGGGTAAAATGATTTTGGATTTCTGGTATTGAAGTTTTTTTTTTAAGTTAATCAAAGATAACAAATTCGAACAATCAATATGGCATAATAATAAATTATGAAATAATCTAGAAAGTAAGAATATTCGTTGGTCAATGAGTGGTAAGAGATTTAGGTACTGTAATACATTATCATAAGAACCATGGGAAGGCCTGTATATATTAAATTTAAAGGAAATGAAATGCAGAAAATTATTTTGGATAGATTCTAACGTAGATAATTGTTTTGAAGTATTATTTAACCAAATAAGAGGGCAGTATTCAAGTTAGAAACGAACAAGGGAGCAATAAAGAATTCTCAAGGGAATAGGGTCCATGAATGAGCTACAAGTGCGCTTAATAAATCCCAAGTTACGCATAGCTTTATTCTTTATCAATTCTGTGTGAGGTAAAAAGTTAAATTTTGAGTCAAAAATAACGCCCAAGTCCTTAAATTGAGATACAAGCTTTTATTTGAATCAGAAATGTTATAATCATAGTATATTGGATTTTTAATTAGATAAAAGAGCATAAATTTACATTTATTGATGTTCAAAAATAAGTGATTCCTATTACACCATGAAATTAAGATATTAATATCGGATTTTAAATTAATTGTATCTTGTTCAGTTTCAATTATTTTTATTAATTTTACATCATCAACTAATATAAGTATATTAGAATTATTTTAACGTTAGATAATTCATTTATAAAAATATTAAATAGAAGTGTAGACAAATGGTCTCCTTGAGGAACGCACGATGGAATTGGGAAACATGTAGATTTAAAATAAAGGTGTTTAACAATTTGTTACGGAATATTCAGTACACGTACATGATTTAAAAGGTCCTTCTCAGGACCAATAAGTAACACAAACCAGTAACGACCAATCACAGGCCGTTATTAAATAAACATGGAAAACAATAACTTAAACACAAACCACAACGTGGGTGACATCAATGGATAGGAGAGGAAAATACCTATCCGGAAATATTACCAAATTCACCGAGAAAATAAAACATTATCACCAACAGAAGACGGAAGATATGGGAGAGTCTGTAAGAGAAGAAAGGAGGAAAAGAAGGACAAAGTCTAGAAGTGACAAAATCGAGGGTGGGATCATCGGATAGGGGATGAAAATACCTATCCATAGACACCACTCATGACGTAATTCATAATTCATGACGCATTCACGCGAGATTGGGAAACGGGTTGGCCAATGTCACGGCTTTGCCACCCCCTTTGCCCGGGTAGATTATTATCACGTCGCGGGGTTGGGTGTGGTGTGCATACGACAGGATCTAGAATACTCACGATGCGTCGAAGCTCGATGAAAGTAGACGGCTGTCTCAGTCGCAAATGCGTACGGAATTCTTCGCGCGTTAATCCAGTAATATAAAGAACTAAATCCGATTCGGATAAGCCAGTATTTACATGGCGCGCGAGTTGATTTTTTTTTTAAATAAATTCCGTTAGTGATTCAGTTGCGGACTATCGTGTCGACAGTATATCAGCGTGCAACCGAAGTTGAATTTCGTCATTGTCGAAATTTGTTAAAAACTCGACAAGGAATTCTTCCCAGGATAGCTCCAAGACTTTGATAGATTTCCACCAAATCACGGCCTTACCCATTAGTTGCGGTTCAATAGCTCGACACCAGCCGGACATGTGTATATGTGCCTGCGATAGGACGGATTCCGAATTATTAATAAAACGTACGGGGTCTTCGGCCCTTGTTTCGGAAAATTCGGGTAATGAAGCTCTCGCGGTATGCAAGTCGTCATACGGTATTAATACGGACCGGTCCTGTGATCGCGCTGCAAACGAAGAAATATTCCGCGAATTATTATTCAAAACCGTATGACCGCCGGTCAAGTTGCGCATGTAATACGACGTACTCGCCGCGACGTCGACGTGGTCGTTACCCGGTTGAGTGGATACGGCCTCAGGTCGGTGTGGATGTATTTTATTCCTCGGTGAGGTGGCCGGTCAAGTATGAGTGGTGGTGTTGTGGTAAGTTTAGAAATAAAATCGAAAATATGATGGGCAATTCGATATATATTGCACAACGAAAGAAAAAACCACAAAACAAAATAAAAATAATCTATATAAAATAGGTAGCTTGACGATGGTGGTAACAGAACGGTAAAGTCACGGTGATCGTTCCTCTGTCACGGTCACGAAAGCAAAGTTGGTGACTTGAGGCGACCGGTCGGTTCGATGCCACCGGTTCCGATAACTTTTTCCACCTCTGCCCGGTTTTCCGAGGTAGGTGGGTAGTATCGGAAACGGTGTTGTCGTTGCCCGGGTTGAGGCTAGGTAGAGAGCAGGCGCGGCTCCGCGATAGTGGTGTACTTAATGTACCTGCACCACAGCGAGACCGCGTCAACCGGCATTCCGATACCGATTAAAAACAACTTCTTCCACTTCAACATCTACTCTCAAGACCTCAATTACACTCTACGACAAGACTGAATTGAATATTGTAAAGGAAGAACACCGAAGAAGACTTACCACCGCGACGATCTTAGAACCATTCAAAAGGACCAATCAAGAGAACGGAATCAAAATTGCAGCCCGGCATCGACGAGCTACCGTTACGAAATCAAACTATAGCCGTGACGGACGATTGACCACATTCACCGATTCCACGTCAATTGCTGAGACCCGGTACGGATTGCCGTTACGAATGTTCGTGTATATGAATTGCATATACGATATCCTACATGGTGCCGTGTCTTGGATTACACCACTCAGGATTAGTCGATTACTAGATCTTAATATTTAGCGAACGTCCTCGACGGGTAATCAAGGCCTGCGATCCACGGATACGTACGTAGCCTTTCGATGCGGCGTCGTACCGATTCCACGACCGATAACACCAAGTCCGAGACCAGATTCTGGAGGATTGTGCTTCCGACCAAACAGACAAGCAGGAAGTCCAGCCATCGAAGACCGTATGCTGTACGAATAATCGCAATCCGGGAACTTCGCCTACCAGCTGAGAAACCTTCGCAGTTAGACCACTATTCGATCTATAATCCGCCGTAGCTAAAACAGCACTCTTCAGCGCTGACAAATCACAAGGCACTTAATTAAGTTGTCCTTCCCAGATTTGATTCACCACCGGAGTACCGCTCAATCAAGCTTGTACCGGTGACGGTCAATCCCTATCCACACATTACTTGTACGAACGTATATCTATGATAACCCCATAATGTAACGTTAGGGTCCGACCAACTACCCAAGCAACACCGACTGCTCCGACTCACTTTTACAAGTCTGGTCGGAGCAAGTCGACGCATTACTCGTCCTTTCGTATTGTATATGCATATATATATATATATATCTAAGTTTTATATCAAAATATTAGAACGTGAATACCTACAACCTACAAATCCGTACGTTTTAATTATTTTACGATTCGAAACGTCAACCCTGACACTCCGTATCAAATTTGAGAGCGGTCTGAAAGAAATAATTGGAACCAATTAAGAAGAGGCCTAGAGAAACCAAATGATTGTAATTTATTAAAAAGAATTAAATGATTAACTTGATCAAAGGCTTTAGAAAAATCGGTGTAGATTATGTCAGTTTGTGCGTTAGATTCAAATGATTGAAGTATTATGTTTTTTGTTATGGCCAAGTTGTTACAAGCTGAACGTTTTCGCATAAAACCAAATTGATTATCTACAAGAAATGAAAAGCAAAAATGTGTCAGTTTTGATGCAATTAAACGGGAAAATAATTTTGGGATTGGTGATAATTTAGAGACCGAGCGATAATTTGAAATTAGTGAAGGATTGCCTTTTTTTAAAATGGGTGAGATAAATTATGTTTTTCAAAGAGATGGAAAGATAGCTTCACTGAGGGATAAATTAAATAAACTAGTTAGTATTGGTGCTAGGATAAATCTACAGTTATAGAGAAAGATAGTAGGTATGTCGTCAGGGCCTGAATTGAACTTAGTTTCAGGTCGGAAATCATATTAAAAACATCAAGTTCGGTGAGAGTAATGAAATTAAGATTTAGGGTAGAATATAAATTAGAGTTATTTAAAATTGAATTATATAGATCCCAAGAACGTATGTTAAATTAATCAGTAAACTTAGGAAACTAAATTTATGTATACAAGGAACACAAGCAGCCGATATATTTGCGGTCATGACAAAATTAAATACTTTTTATGAAAAAACTTACTTTATGACAAAACAACATTGAAAAGCAAAATTATGAATGTTTTGAAATATTTCAAATTTTCATAACTGAAAATGATATAAAAGTAGCTGATGACATAACTAACCATATCAGTTTGCATTTAATTTCTTTGAAGGTAATTAAAATTTTTACTTTCTCGAAGAAATGCAAAAATATAAACAAAATAGCTGGGTTGTGAATCCGTTTCAGGAAGCTGTATCCACTGAGATATTGACAAAAATCAATGAAGAACTCATTGATTTATCAGAAGATTCATCTTTAAAACTTCAATGTAGCCGCAATAATGTGATTCATTTTTGGTTGTTATCTCAACAATAATTTTCAATTGTTTTAGCTGACGCTATAAAAATACTACTCCCATTATCATCTTCATACATGTGTGAAGTTGGATTTTTGGCAATGGTGGGCATTAAAAACAAACATCGGAACAAGCTGAACTTATCGAACTCTTTACAGTTGAAAATAACTAAAATTGACGTCGATGTCAATGATGTTATTAAACATAACAGAAAACAAGCACACATTTTGCATACACCTTATTATTAAAAGTACATTTGTAAAAAAATATTAACTATAAACCTATAAAATACTAAATACCTAATAAAAATGTATACATATTTATATAATAAAAATTTCGTTTTTTATTTATTTTTGAAAAGTGAAATCATGTAGGTCGCGAAAGATTTTTCGGGGGAAATTTGGGTCGCAGTTCTAAAAAGATTAAGAACCACTGGTATACACTATACAGTTATAATCAGGGCTCGTAAGTTCATGTAATAAAAATGCATAAATAAGCATGCATTAATGCACTAACATTTGATCAAATATGCATTAAAAATCCTTAACTATGCACGAAAAAAACATTTAAGGATTTTTCAAAATAATAAGAATTATCCATTTACATTTTTAAAAGTTATATTTTTTCTTCGATTACATTTTATTAAAATTATAATTAATGAACACACGTTGCGACGAAAATAGATTGCAATAGACACGTCAATAAGAGAAAAGTGGTAGTAGTGCGCAAAAACATAGTTTTCGTGGCACTGCTTTTAACTTATTAAATTTAATATCATTTAAAAATAAAATTATTGATAAAATTCTAAGATTTTACTAACAAGTTCGGAAAAGTAAATAAGAATGAATTCAAACATTTATTGATCTAATTTATTTTTTTCTGACTTCCTCAAAATACGATTTTGCTGAATTTACATAAAATGATATGCGCTAATAACTCAAACAAAATCAACTATACACCAAATATGCCAATACACACAAAACATGCTCTATTAAACTTTAGATTTTTATTACGATTGTTATGAAACGGATTTTTATCTCAACTAGTATATTTTCCGATATAGCAAAGAAAACATGCAAATGCATGAACTTACGAGACCTGATTATAAGTATTTAATATTTTTTTAAAAAATATAAATTAAACAATAGTATTTTAACTTTTAAATTTATTATTTAATTAAGAAAATAGTACACTGTACAGATAATAAAATTTACAACAGATGACAGCTCTAGAAGGAAAAAAATTTTTTCGATGTTTTTAAACTTCGATGTTCAAACAATTTTGCCTTGGCTTATGCTTTAATTAATTGGCTTAGCCCCCCCCCCCCCCATAAAAAAAATATTCAGACAAAACTTATTAAGTAATTAATAAAGTTAATTAAGTAATTAATTAATTATTAAGTTGTAAATCGTGTTGTTTATCCAAATTTATTTAAACATATTCAATTAGCGCTCACAATACCAATAAGTTCAGCATTATGTGAGACGTAATTTTCAGCCATGCGCAGGATGAAAAATTGGCTGTGCACTTCTATAGAGCAAAATCGTTTCACTAAATTATCAGTAATTTATATTGAAAGAAGTATATCTAATTAAATATACAGTAATGAAATATTAAAAGAATGTTTTAAAAATGATCATAAATAACAACTACATCAAATAATATATAATATATAATACATAATGTATATAATACATTTTTTTTTTTTTTTTACTATTTGTAATTTACTTATTACCTAGTAATTATTAATGTGTGTTAGGGATATGTATTTTTCAGTTAAATTTAAGTAATGGAAAAATATATAAATAAGAAAGGGGCTTAAAATTCTAAGTATATTATGTTGTATAATATATTATTTATTAATATATTATATAATAGTATATATATTTGTGGTGGGTTGAGGGTTGAACCCTTCACAAATCATTTTGATTTATATATGGATAGCCCCCAAGTCAGAAACTCAAATTTCCCCTATGATAGTAGTTAATATTTGTATTGATTTAAACTCGTTTTTATTATTTAAAATTAATTGCAGAATTATCTTTGCTTCCGATAAAGGTTTTTGCCCAAAGTTATGAAATTATTTAATCGTCCAAATAGTATAATTATACACTAATAATTCTCAAACATTATAATATACTTGTATTTGTGGAAATTTCTCGCATGTTTCCTTCTAAACTAGATATTATACTTTTTTATTATTGTCATAAAAATGTATAAAACTATCGCATTTGAAAAAAAATATTAAGTAGACAGAAAATAATTGTTCTGAAACCCCCGTTCATATTGTACCAGCGTACTACGTTACACCACGACCGTTTCACCTTACCCTAACAAAAGTCGTCATTTCTTTTTTTTTTTTTTTGAGTTGGCTATAGACCCGTAATGATACCCCAATTGGAAACACCGTGTGGTAATACTTCAAGTTAATACGTCACTACTCAGTGCCGTTGTTAGCGAGCAAGCAACTTAAGCAATTGCCTAGGGCCTCGCATTTAAAATAAACTCGGGTGCTCACAATTTTTCAAGTTAGAATAGTTAATTATATTTTGTTGTTAGGAAATTGTATTGATTTTGTCTAAGTCATCGTAAAAGCTTGTTTCAGCACTGTCACTTCTTGATATAACTTTCTGCCTTCCTAACACTCTTAATCTATCCAAACCTATCACTTACTCCGACTATCGATAAAAATATTTAAATTGAATGCATTATATTTCATTACAAAGACTATTCAATTATTCGTGGTGTTTGCCTGATCCATTGTTCTGTTTTAATTTGTGCGCGAAGTTGGCCCCTCAATGTTAATACCAAATGTGCACCGAAAATTTTAATCTAATTTGAAACAATGGTTTCATGATTTCCAACTAAACACAATCAACACAATTCAAATTTCATTATTCAGGGTGCAACTTCAAGTGACCCTCCCTCCTTAAATCGTTGTATCGAATCTAAACCAGTGACACCCAAAAGCGCAAATCGTCTATTTTTTTTTGATAGACCAAAAGCGCAAATTAATTTTGCTCTTTTGTACCTTAGCAGTGGGATAAAAGCGCAAAAAGAAATATTACACCCGTTACACTATAAGTTTCATTTTAAGATTATTAATAATTACTACACATTGTAAAGAAACATTTTGTCATGTAGATGAAGAATCAAAAATTGTAATTTTCACAACCAAGAGTAATTTTATATAAAGTTCATATTCTACATAAATAAATGTACGTTCAAGTGGTGTATTGTATGTTTCCATCCAAAACAACTGATATTTGTGCCAAAATGTGGCATTTAATAAAAACATTATGTACTAAATAGGTACGTAATTAATATATATAATTATATAAATAATAATTATTATATAAGTATATCTCAAAATATACTTATGGATTTTGAATTATTTGCTCATGATCATAAATGTTTATAATTTTATGTATTTTACCATATGCATAAATTAAATGTCACCGGTTTCACCTAACACAAGCTTGGTACAGACAAATTGGAACATTGGGACTTAAAATTGAATGTGACAAAAATGAATCAGAAATTTAAAATTGGTTAAAGTATTTTTTTGGATTACCTTTTTTACCTTTCACTGAAATATCTGATGCGTTTTATGAACTATTTTCTATTGCTCTTGACAATGATAAGGTATCAGCATTTTCTGATTATATTTTAGCAAATTTTATTAAAAATGACAGCAGATTTCCACCACACCTCTGGGCTGAGACACCTTCAAATGAGCCAAGGACAATTAATGCTCCAGAATTATACCACCGTCATTTGAAAGATCAATTTTATAACCCATATCTATCTATTTATAAATTTATGGAAGTGTTTAAACAACCGAAGTTATAAAGGCCAAAGTTTACTTAAAAATGCAATCAAATGGGCGAAAAACTACAAAACGTAGCTCTAAAGTCAACTCCAATATAAATGCAATGAACATGTATACCGAAAAAAAAATTTGCAGATTAGACTATTTGAAAAATGTTGGCTTCAAATTTCAAATTTAATATTAATATTTATTTAAGTTACACATTATAATATTATACCTACTACTGATATATCATTTAAATTTCAATTTTTTTAATTAATTTTATAATCACTAAAAGCTTAATAATTATAATATTTTAATAACATACACTTCCTTTTTGTAAAATTAATTTGCACTTATGAGTTGTTAAAAAGGTTATTTATTTTTGCGCTTATGGGCTATAGCCATCTGAACCAGTTTCAAAATTTTCTTGCTAATCTACAACTATTTGCAATTCGATACGTTTCTTACAACATTTATTTTTTCAGTGGGGAAAAATATTATACCTAGACGTGTATAATCATTGATATTTTAAGTTAATTGATTACATTTTGATCTGAGTGTTAAGTGCTAAAATGATATTTTATATGATTTTATATGATGTCTTTGGTTAGTTTATCCGACATATTGGATCACAGAAATTTCCTGTAATAAAACTATATTAATTTCTTTCCCAGACTCTGTTATCAATATTTTAAAATGATAAAATTTTATTTATTTTAGAATTTCTAATTTATTTCCTCAAAATTTTTTTTATGTTTATTATTATTTTCATTGTCTTACTTTTATATAATCCGTTCGTTATTTGCTAATATTATTTAGTTGGTGTTTAAGTATACACTGTCTTACATCAATACATCAATACTAAAACTAGTTCACCAATTGTTATAACTCTACAATGTATATACTATTTAACTGATATTATGATATTAGAGTAAATAAATATTTAAATATATAATATTATTTTATGTATTTTATGTGATAATTCCTATACTGATATAACTTTTTATCTTTCGTAGTCTCAATCACCCATTGTTGACTATTTATGGTATGAAATAAAAGGATCAGAGACAATGAGAAACTAAGAGAAATAAAATATCGTATGTAATATTAATACGTTTATTTAACCATATCATTGATATTATGACATTACAATCGACCAGAAATAGCATGATTTCCTGAATCTGGAGTAAGTGATCTACGGACATTCCGGTAGAAGTATTTCGGTAAAAGGTGATGGCGAATAAAATTAAACTCTACGATTCGAATGTACTGTTATTGTTTATTTTACTAACGAGCAACGTTAATGATCATCCGACTAGACATATAATATGAGATGATAACAAGTTGAAGTGGCGACAGAGACGAGATGATTTAGTTCTTCTCGAAGACGAACGTTGTCACGTTTTCCCGAGGTTTGTTCAGTAATGGTGATAGCCGGACGGGTAGACGTTTTTGTGACCGTGGAGGTAGTCGGCTGACGACGGCTGACCGTGGTAGTAGGGCGAACCGACCTTCTTGACGACCGCGTTGAACCCGTGCACGTCGTCCGCGGTGTACTCGACCACGCGGGTGGACCCGTCGGCTTCCAACAGGCTGTACGATCCCTTCACGTTGCCGTGTCCGTCGCTCGACTCGTTTTGGCTCTTCACGTCGTGCGTGTGCGGGTCGTGCACGCCGTACTCGAAGCTGTACGGGGCGGGCGCGTGCGCGTATTGGTCGTGTGCGTTGTAGCTGCTGTACTCGGGCGGATAGGCGAACACCATCATGTGACCGGCGACCAGCGCGGCGAATGCGATCAACTGAAAGAAAAACGTCCAACGGAATATTTATATGTATATCCAAGATGAAAAGATTCGAAGATTGTTTGAATCGACCCTCAATTATATCGGATAGTAATATTCGGCGAATTTATACACGACTAAATCGATTAGGGCCGTCGCCCGATATAATTTTACAAAAAAAATGTACACAAAATATAAATGTTCATGGTCACAAAATGAATAAGCAAAAAACACCTTTAATAGTTAAACATAAAAGTCTTACCTTTGTGGTCATATTGAAAGTGTTGTAGAAGTATTACGAGATTATAATAAAACCGTGCTGTACGGAGAACGAAAAACGTCGAATGTTGTTCATTACGATTTCGTCTACAGTATTTATACAGTATTGTATAGAATACAATAATATAGAACATCCCTACCGCAAGAATGTTCAATTGGACATGTTTGGCTAATAAATAAATGGCCTACTGGACCAATTATATTTTAGCTCATTAAAAAATATACAGTTTACTCATATATTATAAATAAAAATTACATGTATAATTTTTTGTATATTACGCATAAATAAAAGATCGAATAAGCAAACTGAGAAATTTTTTTTTTCGTGTATCTCGTATATTATAAACGAAGCGTAATTAATATTGTATTTTAATTAAAATATTCATGTAACATAAAGTTATATCATTAATATAACCTAATCCAATTTATTTACATTAGTTTTTTAAAATTCTTATAATACATACGTTAAAAATCATTCAATTTTGTTGATGTCTTCATAGTTATAATCTTCATAGTTTTGAAATGAAATCGGTGTTAAATTTTCGGATGAACATTAAGTTTATAATTCAATAATTATCAACCAATTTTATTTTCATCTATGTAAAATCTATAATTGTGTATGGTTTACTTTTTGCTTTGACCATTGTAACTATTATTATTTTTAACAGAAAAAATAAATCGATTATTAAGTTATTAATCTTAACTCTAATATTTATAATTACGATAAAAAAGAATATTACACACACTAAAATAGTTCATAGAGTAAAAATTGAAATTGAAATCCATTAAATTTGAGCACAACTTTAGTACATGCTATGTATGATTTCAAAAATCAAAATTAATAATTTCAATGAATTATGAATTAATTTATGAGAGATGCGTTTTTTGTTGTTGCTTACGATAATTAGTGTGTATAATTTTTTTTTTTTTTTTTTTTAAGGGGACAATAAAGTGTTTCAACAATAAATTAGTAAAAAATATATGGTTTATAAATTTTTTTTTTCAAATGGTGGATATGGTAATATATATATGTTATGGGCAAAGTAGATTATCGGGCAATGTTCACATTGCCCGATCTATGTATACTTAGCCCGCTGTTTTTGGGCAATACATTAAAATACTATTTTAACCGGGCAGGGTAATACTTTCACCGGTCCAAGTATACTTTGCCCGTAGTAAATTAGACATTGTAACTTAAACTAATAATTATAATATTAAGAAACCATTGTCTGTTAGTACTTCAAATAACTATACTAGTATGAGCCATGAGGTACCAATATACAAAACTCTCAATATTATCTCGTCAATTATCGTCGTTTTAAGATTATGTTATCAGTAAATCGGTTTTACCTTTTAGATATCGTACAATAATTATCACCGCAATCATTGAAACATACAACATGTGAGTTGTTAATACTATTTAGTACAGCGCAGTTGAAAGTCGTGTCGTATTGTTGTAGTGTTAGTGTAGTGTTCGCTGTATAAATGTGTGCGGTATTTAAACTAAATTAATTGAAATGGAAGGACAATATTTAAAAAATTTAGAAATTGCATTAAAAAAAAAAAAAAAAATGACGATAGGTTGCTACCTATAAATTTATATTTGATATAGTTCCTGATCAATATTAATATTCAACTAATAAAGTAATAACTATTTTTATTAATTATTTATAATATTAGAAACATTAGAAAGGCTTACCATTAAAAATAAAAAAAAATGGTTTATATTGCCCCAGATAGACTGGTCAATTCTACACAGCCCGAACAATGTATAATTTTGCCTACATTGTCCATCAAAATCGGGCAATACCATAATACCCGGGCAATGTAAACATTGCCCGAAAGTCTACTTTGCCCGTAACATATATATATATATATATATATATATAGTAAGGCGTGTGATATAAATATGTATAGAAAGTAAGTACATAAATAATATGTTTATTTGTGTTCATATTAATATTAAATATAGTGTTTCTATGCGCGATATATGTCTACGATTATCGTACATGTATACATTGTATAGTATATTTAAAATATAATTTAACATTTGTCAAACGGTTTTCATAATCGTTATTGTTTCTAACGATTTATAATAATTACTAAAGATTGTAGAAATATAATAGGTGTGTTATTTTTGCGGCGTTTACGCAAACTCGATATCATGTTTATGTGTTCCAAATTATAAGGTATTTTCAATTGAGCAATCGATGAAAAGTATGAATGTATCATTAGCACCGAAAATTCGAAATGAAAATAAAAGGAGATGCATTTTCCACTGCTTAAATACCCATGACACTGCCGTGTTCGACATCGGTGTACAGTACTCCTAAAGTCTTGGTCGTCTACTACCACTGCTCACTAATCTACGGTTACACCCATCAACGAATCAGCACCGTTCCCGGAAGTAGCACCACCAACAACACAATCAACATTTCCATCTAACGTTATAAAAGGATACTATCCAGGAAAAAATAATTCAAAAAACTTTCAAGATTTTTTTGAGTTTTGTGTTTCATGATTGCAAGAAAGCTATTTAGTACTGCTATTTGAGATGCTATTTTTGAATACAAATTTTAAAATGGTTGAATTTAAAATAAAACTGAACAGTTCATAAACCAAAACAAATAAATTTTAAAATGTTACGTTTTCGCACTTTTAATACATTTCTAATCTAAATCTATTAATCGTTGATATATTATATATTGTTTTAATTAATTTGTATGTTGTATCAATTAAAAAAATCCGGTAATTGGTGTATCCAGTATCATCTGTTCTCAATACAATCATTTTCTAACCAATTTCACGCACATAATGTCCTGAAGATATCTAACATTATTCGAATGATTTGCTGTATTTTTGAAAATAAGATTTGTTTGCATTTATTGAAAGTCAACCATTTGATTTTTTTTTTCTGTACAAAAATATTATTATTTCGTTAATTTGCAAAATTAGGTAATTATTAGAAAATATGAAAATGTGAACGACATTTTCTTAAAATCTTAAAATATATACAGTTACTTAAAAACCAAAAAAAAACTACATTTAAATATAGACACTAGATCATGAGTTATGTTCACTGACTCTATAATTAAGATTACTAGATGGATGTATACATGTATATCATATATTTCTCTGACACTGAAATACGTAAATACCATATAAAATTTGTCAACATTATTATTGCAATCATATTCGTATATTGATATTTTTTCCCTCTTTCTCTCTCTCTTTTCTTTTTCCTTCTCGTTTTCCTACTCATCCATAATAGATCATGGAAGATTTGAAAAAAAAAGTTACAGAGACAGAGCAGAATTAGAAATGTTTTAAGTTATGAATTGGACCGGAATGAGCTATACAAGATAGATCAATTTCTATGGAAGGGGTTTCCTAATGCACTTGAAATTACTTGCTCGTTGATTAAGGGGATGGAGTACTTTCAGTTCCGTCTTCCAAAGCATATTTTTCTGACAAAATAGGTAATGCAAACGTATAATAATATGAAGGAGAGAGATCTGAATTTCATGTTCAAGGGGTATCACGGGCAAGATACAGTGATAGATTTCGAATAATAAAATAATATGTCTACAAATTATGTAATTAATAAATTATTTTTATTATTATTACTATATATTATTATTGTTCTTATTTTTATTAAATCATTGTAATTTAAAATTAAAAAAGAAAAGGTAAAATTTAAAACTTTAATCATAAAGTGGATTTTAATTTTTTTACAGAAAAGTTATTAAAAAAGTTTAAGAATTGAGCTAAATCAAAAAATATTTTTAAACGTATACTCAATGTTATGAGCTCAAAAAGTACTCGTAGCTGTAGTATTAATTTTCTTAAAACTAATGATATTTCATAATTATAATAAATTAATTATGTATTCATTGCACTATTTCTAATAATTTATTAATGATTTAATAATTATATTCTAGTCTAATATTATCTAAAACAAATATGGAAATACATGATTGCATAGCTAAAACAGAGTTAAATTATTATGAAGTAAAAAAAAAAAACACGATACACAGTAAATATTAATTAAAAATAATTCTTCATATTTTTCGTTTTGAAATTCCAGTTTTAACAAAAGTATTCAATTACGAATTAAAATTTTACTGTATGTTTAAATCACTGCAATTCGTTTGCACACATTCAAAATTTTTTACCTGAAAATCGGCGATTCGTTTACGCAAAATGAAATCAGTCCTTTACCTAAAAATAGATAACTCGTTTGCAAGGTCGTATCTAGAAATATTTTTCGGGAGGGTTCCAAAACATGTATATTGTAATTTTATTAAATTTAGATTTTAACTTTTGATATTTGGTTAAAAATAAGACAGAAAAAAATTTAATCTTTTTTTTATTAAAATTAATACCATATTTTCATATGATACGAGTATTATATTATAAAACTAAAAGCAGTCAATGGTTAATTGGAGCTTAAATCATTTTTGACTGGAAATATTCATGTAAGTATTAAAAAAAAAATTATTTTTTTAAACATTCGTAAAATATCGAAAAAAAATTCGGGGGGAGGGGTTCAGACACCTTGGACCCCCCTCCCCCAGATATGGCCTTGCTCGTTTGCGCTTAGCGACAATTCATACACATAACACGTGTATACATATATCGTCACAGATGCAGTACAAATTATCAAATATATTATCTTAATATTATCTTATAATCGACTGTGTAGACAGTAGATTATATACATTTGAATTTTCCAAACAAATTTTAAAAAAGTTTCAATAGATATGGATTATGGATATGGACGGTACAGTGGTGACTAGTGTGTTGACGACGTAAACTTTAATATGGACGTAGAAATTTCCAATATTTTTGAATCTCGTCGAGGAAAACGATGTTTTAATATTGATAGTTAAAAATGTAGTGAATACCATGTTTTAATGAGTGGATGTTCAAATTTTAGATGCACTAATAAAAAATGTCCTGTGAGTGTTATTGATAATGAATCAAACAAAATAATAAAAGTAACCAACTATCATAATCACAAGGAGTATAATAATCAACGATAATAAGCAAACGAGTTCTGACACTAGGGATTTTTGTCACAGGTAGCCAAAATATATGTGCACAATCGAGTTGTGTATTTCTGCACAAACGAGTTGTAAAAAAGGTAAATGTGCGCAATCGTGTTGTACCCCGTTTAAATGTCTCATTGAATATTTTTGCTGAAAAACTTATTACTTAAACAATAATAGGATTAAAATACATTTTACGAAAAAGTAATGATCGATGTTTTAGTACATTAATATGAATAATTAAAAAAATATTACGATTAAATGTTACACACATTATTTAATTACTCGTAGAACATGATTTCGTTCTTGAAACATCACAACAATTCGATTGTATAATACCTATTTCTCCTTTTAGTTTTTTTTTTTTTTTTGACACAATAAAATATCATACGCAAAAATATTAGAAATATCTAAACCACTTTCGTGCTATTACAATATTTATTAGTACGATTAACAGTAGATAGCTGGATCAGAATGGTTTGGAGTAAGTGTACTGAGGACATAAATAATAAAATATAATGACATGGAAATAACAATGCTTATTTATTATTATACGTTTCTTTTTTTTTTTTTTTTATTTAAAGGTTTACAGGCTTCAACTACAATGGTTATTAGCCAACATTATGTTTAAGTTTAAGAAAAAGGAAAACTAAAGTAAATTACAATATTAAAAATTACAAAATTTGTTTAAAAGAATTTACAATTAAATTTGTATTAAAACTATATTTTGTTGATGAGATTGTCTTTGGTGATGAATTGGATGGTTTTTAAAGTATGTTCTTCATTTAAGGCTTCTTTGATGTTGAGTGGGAGGTTGAGAAGAGTGCGGGATGGCTCGTGTATTGGGCATTCTTCAAAAATATGACTTATGGTGATGCGAGTTTGGCATGTGTTGCAAATAGGGGGTTGGTCTTTACTGATAAGGAAAGAGTGTGTGAGAAAGGGGTGGCCAATTCTAATGCTGTTGATGGCAATATTTTGACGTCGGTTGAGGTCCGGAGGTGTAAACTATTGTTTCACGGAACTTTTTATTTGCTTAAGTTTGTTAGTAGACGGAATGGAGTCCCAGTAGTGTTGCCATGACAAAAAGATTTTATTTTTGATGAACGTGAAAATATCATAGGATGATATTTTGTCGATGGTGCTGTTGGGTAGAACATTAGAGACAAGGGAGACTGCTTCGTCGGCCATTTTGTTACCTTTTATTCCTACATGGGAAGGTACCCACATAAATTCGAAGGTTTTCTGGGTGTTGATTAGTTCAGATTGGGTAATTTGAAAGATCTCATTTCTGGGCCATGGGTTTTTTAGTGCTGTTAGGACACTGAGAGAATCGTTGATAATCAAAAAGTTATTTGTTTGAAGCGAATTTGCTAGTTTAATTGCTTCGAGTATTGCGTAGTTTTCGACGGTGAATATGTTTTTTATTGTGGATAGCTTGTGTTTAATGGTCGCTTGATTATGAACAACTGCAAAGCCAACACCGTTTTCAGACTTCGAGGCATCCGCGTAGATTAGAATGTGATAAGGGAAACGTGATTGAATAATTTCATGAAAATGAAATGTTATAATCTTGTGGTTTATTTCATGTTTGCAGAGTATGAGTAGATCTGTTGTTAATTTTAGGTTTCATAGCCAGGGAGGGTTTTTTTGAAAGATAATTTTTTCTTCGACGGAGGTATGTATATTCATTTTATTACATAAGTTGAAGTAGATATCGTGTATTGTTGTAAGTTTTTTTGTGACAATACGATTTATATTTGAGCTTTGGTTTTTGAAAAGAGCTATATGGCCTATGTGATTGGGAGTGGTTTTCCTTTTAATACAGTGTAAAATAGTAGTTTTATCTCTTATGAGTTGAAGGGGTGTTTCTCCTGCGTAACATAAAATACTTTCTGTGGGGCTTGTTCTGAAAGCGCCGATTGAGAGATGAATTCCTTCGTGATGTACTCGTATAGGGTCTAGTGTTTTGAGGTGTCTTAGCTTGGCTGTATTGTAGATTGGAGATCCGTAATTGATTTGTGATAGAATTAATGTTTTATATATATTTAGCAAAGACTTTTTATCTTCTTCCCATGTATGGTTGGCAAGAGTTTTTATAACATTCAATTTGGTTTTGCATGCAACTTTTAGCTGTTTAAGGTGCGTGATCCAGTTTAACTTATTATTGAAAATCAATTCTAGTATACAAAGTGATTTATAAAAAGGGATTTAAGTGTTTTTAAGGTAGAGGATGGTGTCTGAATTGTGATTGAATTGTATGCCATTGCTTTTTTGAGGAGAAAAAATGAATCCGGATTTATTGGCCCATTATTATCCCGGGTAGTATTTATGTTGTTGCCACTGCAGTATATGTAGCAATCATCAGCGAAGATTAGGTGTGGGTTTTTGAATTTGGAAAAATATGTCATGTATGACTATAAGGAATAAGGTTACGCTGAGGACCGATCCTTGGGGAAGGCCATTTTATGTGGGGTATTATACGTTTCGCTAGGAGTGTTTTAATAAAAGGTGATGGCAAAAAAAATTGAACTCTACGATTTGAACGTACTGTTGTTGTTTATTTGACAAACGAGCAACGTAAATTATCCGACTAGACATATAATATAAGATGATAACAAGTTGAAGTGGCGACGGAGACGAGATGATTTAGTTCTTTTCGAAGACGAACGTAGTCACGTTTTCCTGAGGTTTATTCAGTAATGGTGATAGCCGGACGGGTAGACGTTCTGGTGACCGTGGTAGTAGTCGGCGGACGATGGCTGACCGTGGTAGTTGGGCGAACCGACTTTCTTGACGACCGCGTTGAACCCGTGCACGTCGTCCGCGGTGTACTCGACCACGCGGGTGGACCCGTCGGCTTCCAACAGGCTGTACGATCCCTTCACGTTGCCGTGTCCGTCGCTCGACTCGTGTTGGCTCTTCACGTCGTGCGTGTGCGGGTCGTGCACGCCGTACTCGAAGCTGTACGAGGCGGGCGCGTGCGCGTATTGGTCGTGTGCGTTGTAGCTGCTGTACTCGGGCGGATAGGCGAACACCATCATGTGACCGGCGACCAGCGCGGCGAATGCGATCAACTGAAAGAAAAACGTCCGACGGAATATTACTGATAGGTTTCATTGTGTTTAATTATGTTTTAAAAATAATCATGAATGCATTATCAGTAGTTGATATATTTTTATGAAAAATGTATGAAAAAAAATCAATTCAGGTGTTCGCGAAATAAATAGGCGAAAAACGGTGTAACAATAAAATCTTACTTTCATAGTCATCTTGATACTGTTGTAGAAGTTTAATTTGAAAACGAGATTAATATAAGACCGTGCTTTTGCGGAAGACGAAAAGAGTCGAATGTTGTTTATTACGACTTTGTCTGCAGTATTTATACGATGCAATTATATGGAATATCCCTACCACTAAAATGTTCAACTGGACACGTTTAACTAATAAATAAATGGCCTACTGGACCAATTACAATATATCAACTCATTAAAATGATCCACAGTTTGTTTATTCAATCTCTTATTAACGTACATGATATAATTAATTATGTATTTTAATTAATGTGTTCGTGTAACACAGAGTTATTTCATGAATAATTATATGTTTACAGTCCTTTTCCAGGATTGTAGTAGTCTAAGTTACAAGTACAGGCATAAATAGTTTTTAGAAATCTTTACAGTTTTAATAGAAAATCGGTTTTAGATTTTTGAACGAATAAGAAAACTATAGGTTTTAATGGTTAACTATTAATATTAATTTTAACTAATTTTATTTTCACCCGTGTAGAATTTTTGTTTACGGAATATTACAATACGAAAGAATTATATACGTGGTAAAAACTGTTCGTGCATCCATTAATGAACAACGTGGCCATTTTAAGTAAATACTGTAATACACGCATAATGCATGTATAAATTAATTTTGAATATTTGTTTGTATTTTTATCCATAAATAAAAGTATAAGTAATTCGATAATATTATTATTTACAAATACATTTATTTTGATGTTCTTGACTTCTCTATCACTCTGTATAATATAATGTGTATATAAAAATATTATTTTATGGGACGCTAGAACAGTTCTTGTATACAATTGCCCGTTACGGCAGATTTAAGAGTTTTTTTTTCTCCAAAATTCCTTCAGTAATTTTCATATTGTTTTTAACATTACTGATTTGATAAAATTCTTACAAATTTAAAATTAATCATGAACATTGAATATTTCCATATTCATTTTTTTTTTTTTTTTTTTTAAAATAATATGAGTAAAATGGTGTTTGATAAATTCCCGATATAATTTTTTTTATTACGATGATTTTTATTTTAATTCGAGATATTAAATACATTTTTGGATTTTTGATTTCAACTTTCGATTAAGTTTACATATGATATGGCTTTTCTTAAATATAATTTCAAAATAGTATTAATATTAGTTACTAGACTAACGTGTTGAATTTATTTTTTCTTTCAGTAAATACCTATAGATATGTACCTTTATTATATTAATTCGTAATTTATATTTTTACCACCATAAATCGCAGGTAATGGGTGATTGAAATACGAGCACATTTGGTATTTTTTGTAAAATTCTAATAAAAATGTGATTTTAAATAATAAATATCCTTTTTGTTTGACCTTAATAATCATTTTGGAAAAGATAATACATATTCACAGGTTAGATGAATCTATGATTTTTTTTTTCAGTATAGAAGAATCTATTTTTACTGTATTTTTACAATGTGAATACATTTCTCACGACACGAGGATGCTAACCTAAGTATATTGACTAAGTAAAAATATTATTACAATAGATCGTCGAAAAAAAAAATCACACGATTTTGTAGTTTTTCTATTCAAAATGCACACATGACATAATTAATTGTACATTGTAAGTTATAATTTTACAGTACAAGAAATAGTTTCACGGATTATGTAGTAAATGGGCACTGACAGTTTTGTGAGTGTAAATTGCATTATTTCGTTATTATCTTCGCATTTGATGCCTAATAATGATTTTTATAAATCCATATTACGGAATTATGTAGGGAATGTATAATTTTTTCGTACTTTAAAGACATAATTGTAAACGAACGTAAGTATTTTCGTAATCACTGGAAGAATCTATATGCTTTTTATGTACACATATATTTTATTCCTTTTTAGATTGTATATATTTTTATACATATTTATACAGCTGGCAATATCTAAAAAATATATGAATTAATAAATATATACTTCAAATACGAAATACTTTTGGAAAAATATTTCAGTTGTGAAATTTTATAATTTTTGTCTAAATATGGTTTGGATTACGGATTAGTGGATAACCATACGGATGATGACATATTGACAAAATGTAAACATTAAAAAAGTACAACTTATTAAAAATCTAGTGCCCATTTTATCAAATATAATTATTTTTTACCTACAAATATTAACAAAATTAGATAATAATAACTCAATTTATATTTTTTTTATTTACTGAAATCTATTATAATTGTTTAAAATAACCAACATTTACATATTTTCTGATATATGTATATTAAAATTCTTAAATGTTATACTTATTTCTCAATTAAATATCTTAATAATTATTTTATACTTTATTTATGAATGCATTAATAGGAAATTGAAATAAAAATGAAAAAATTCTTAATGTAACGCAGTTAATATATTATGGTTGGTCAGTTCGTCATATTTTATGTAAACAGCTGCGAGGCTTGTTTATATCTTATCGGATCCATTGATGTTTTTTAAAAAAATTTTGTTATTTTACTATCAAAAATAAATACTTAAAAGAGTTATATTAAATTTTATTTGTATTTATTTAAGAAAAAATAATTTTATTTTTGTACTCTTACTTACATATTCAGATATGCCAAATGCAAAGAATGGGAAAAAAGATGTAAATATTTTTCTGATGGTGTATAGATATTGTGTAGATAAATCTGATAAATAAAAAATAATATCGCTATGCAAAATTCAGTTTATTATATATTCAATTTTTTTTTCTGTTGTTAAAAAATAAAAAATCAGTTATGAGAATAATTTATAAATATTTTGATTTTAAGCAAGAATATTACACAAATATATTTACTAATTAAAAGCAGTGGCTATTTTTTCTGATTTTTCGTAGTGCACATTTTCAAGTTTGAGCTTAGTTACTATTAAAAGTAAAATATGAAAATGAATTTATTAAAGAGATAAAGGATAAATGGATAATTAAATAAAGGATAATTTAAATAATTATAATAATTATAATTATTATAAATTATTATTAATTTATAATAATAATCATCATTTATAATTATTTTAATTATAATAATTATTTTAAATAATT
Source organism: Sipha flava (assembly GCF_003268045.1). Taxonomy (NCBI): domain Eukaryota; kingdom Metazoa; phylum Arthropoda; class Insecta; order Hemiptera; family Aphididae; genus Sipha; species Sipha flava. The sequence continues at coordinate 1,197,664 of NW_020271737.1, forward strand.
AAATAAAGGATAATTTTTTTTTGTTATAAACATAACTTATTTTGATTTTTACAAAAAAAATGTAGTCCATATATCCAAGGTATGATTGCAGAATGTGATAGTACCATAAAGGTGATGCACATTTTTATTTTTTGTATTGTACATTTGTAATTTCGTAGTGCACGCAAAAATAGCCACTAATTAAAAGTAAACTTTTTCTCATATCCTCCTTTCCGGTTTTCTCGAAAATTAATTCAATATAAATTAAACCAAATCACACAACCCAACTTCACTTTTTTTATCATTAAATAAATTAGGTATGAAACTTATTTAACAACTTAAAGAACTTTACTATTTAAATAAATTATTTTATTCCATAATTCGAAATAATGTTTAAATAATGTACTAAATATTTTTTATTTTTCAATAATTTTGGTAAAAATAATGTTCTATGAAATTGATTAAAACAAAAGATTTGTTTGGTTCTAATATAACTATAGTTATTTAATTAAAAAAAAAAAAAAAAAGTACTCGATAATTTGTTATATGCTTACCTAAGAGTGAAAATATACTAAAATTACATTTTAAAATTGAATTTTTTATCCAAAATCTCGAAATATGCCCTGAATATAACTCTAAAATGAGTAAAAATACAAAAAAACGTAATTTTAAAATCAAAATTTTAAATTGCATAAAGTGCTATTTCATAATTATTTTCAAAAGTATACGTGACGAAATTTCCAAAATACTAGCATCGAACGAATAGTTTTGGAAAACGATTCAAAACGCATCGCAATTCCAGTCCTAATAATTATGAACCTTGTTCTCATACGCATACCATGCGCCAGATTATTACTGGAACAGTTTTGCGTTATTCGTGAATAACCCGTTTGCATTCGAGGGGCAAAATTTATCATTATTGATTTAATGCTATTGCGATATATTTAGCTTTATAATATATTGTTCGTGAATAGTTGGAAAAACATTATTCATTCTCACTCTTCGTATGGCGTTCTCGGTTATCAGAAAAAAATAGTTATATTATCTGTGTCTACGTATACGATGATCTGAACCTTCGGTTATCCGAGCCCAGTTATTTTCGTAATAAGAACTGATAAATTGTTACGAAACACCAATGAAAACTGAGAAACTAATATTCCAGGTCTTTAACTGGTTGTTATCGGTTAACCAAACGTAAAGTTATGTATGTAAGCATCATTTCCAATCCTAATTATGGAAAATGTTATGTAATGAAAAATACTTAGAGGTATTCCATACGCTGTTTCCATAGGGAACTAAACTATCATTAAACGTGATTTATTGCTCTAAATATATTTTTTCTTCTAATATTCATTTTGTGATTATATGGGTTTTTTTTATTTTTATGTTAACTGATCAGCCATCCCTATGTATACTATATGCATATACCACTTACATGAATAATCATATTGAGTGTTGCGATCAATGTCATTAAAGTGGTTTAACTCGAAGGTATTACAGAAAAACAAAATTGTTCGCATTTAACTCATATATCCATCATATCAGTGGCTTATATAGAGGGGGGGGGGCTCTAAACCCGGGTCCATAGTGAAATTTCAGATTCAATTAAAACATTTTATACATATTGCTAAATTATATAATTATATATTTATGTGATGCCATGGATCATAACTACTATTATTGTTGTTGTTGTGTTCTATGATAGTATGTTGTTCTAAGGTATAAAATTCACGTTACTGATTAATACCATGTTCCATGATTGCAATGACCAATCAAAATACGAATAAACTATGAAAGGACACGATAAATAATGCTATGTATTTACATCATGTCGGGCCTTACATCGATAACGATTCATTGTAACATACCTCTAAATGTTGAAGAAATTGTTAATATTTTTATTAAAAAAAAAACAGAAAAATGAATTTTACATGATATTAAATCAAAAACATTTTAAGTCTGCTTACTATAGAAAAATGCTTGATTTATTATTATGTATTTTATTTAATAATTAATATATCTATTAATACATTTAAATTTCTATATTTGTATCATTTGTGTCATAACTAAAACTATCCGTTAACTAAAAAATTTCTAGTTGTAGCTATGCTGGAGGTAATTGGCCCATAGTGAAAATAATTCCTATATACGCCACTGCATCATATGTTTAAGAATATATTTATTGACGACTAGAGAAACATATGACTGACTCAGTATTTCATAACAATTACTTCAAAGTTTCAACTGGTTTCATTCAACCATTGTTTTTATAATATTTTATGTATAATATTGCCCTACATAATTAACTCATGAAATTGGCTAACGACTATCCATTTAATTGTTGTGCTGTAATTAATTCTTAATTGAAATCATAATTATTTTTGTGTGTTCACATAATTTATTTACGACCATTAATTATTATTATAGGTATGACCAGGGATGTGGAATTGTAATACTAAAAAATATGAAAATATTGAATCAGTAATTGACCTAATAAAATAATTTAAATAGTTTAATATAAATATTATCATAGTTAAAACATTTAAATTAAATGATTAATGATAAAAAATTAAATAAAAATCAGTATATGTTTGTTATTCGTAAATTAATATATAAATAAATAGTTTATAAATATAAATAAATAAATAAATAAATAAATGCTTAGTATTATTATATTTTTAAAATACGACCAGTTTCGAATTTAACATTTATCATCAAGTATACAAAGTTAATAAAATCGAAACTGGATATGAAAAAATAAAAGAAAGAATATATTGAGAAAAAATTATCGTTTTACATAAAGAATATTTATTTTAATAAGAGATATTATTTAAAATTAACTCTTATTAGATGTAGACATGTTCAGAATACAAACCGATTTTAAAAATAATATCTTATATCAATATATTTTAGATAATTATAAATTATAACCAAGTATTTAAATTTCTTAACATATCTATGAACTCATTTTGAATAATCTCTCCTATTAAAATAAATTATCTCTATGTGAAACAATTAATTTTTAATAAAATAATAATAAAATTAAATTAAAAATTATTAAATGGTTAACACTCGTAAATTAATGTATCAATAAATAATCAAATAGTCACGATTTTATTGACGTTTTATATATCTGACGATAAATTTTTGATTAAAAACCGGTAGAACATTACAATTACGATAATACACTCCAGGTTAAGTATTTATTTATATCTGTATATAAACTTTTTTTTTTATAAATATATTTATATATAAATTAAATACACTAAAATACAAAAGTGTAAAAAATAAATGAGGTATATTAATTTTTATGAAATCTAACGAACTCGTAACACGAATTGGCTATGGTTAGAATAATTTTATTTAAATTATTAAAATATTTCAGAATTCATGTTACATATACAGTTAATGATTTTTTAAAGGGAGTTACCGGTTACCATCAAACCAGTTAAAAATTGAAAATGTTTAGTATATTATGTTTAAAAAGTGCAAGTATATAAAAATAATCAAAGATAAGTATTTACATCAAATATACAAAATATACAAGTTCACAGTTTTGATTATTATTATTAGTATTATTATTAATAACTTAACTGTTGTTATTTTTGTCGTTACACAAATTTTGTGGCCAACGTTCCAACTTTATTATCTGATTATTATAGTTAAATTTTTTTACTTAAACGAATATATGTACATCTTTGATATCTTTAATCGGTTTATAAATAAATAATGCACATAAATAATTGGTGGATTGTGTTATAAAAATCATCTGAATATTTTTGAGGTCAAATAATTTTATAAAAGTTTTCAGATTTATCATGTAATAACTACTAGCTAAATATTTATACCGTAAGCATTTCAATACTAGGATATTGAAAAAAAAATTTTAATATAAGTTTTCTTAGAAATAATTTCCAGACATTAATTTATTTTATTTATTTCGTATGGCATGGATATCAAAGACATTAATGATTATACAACATGCTATTTTATATTATTTTAACATTTGAATTGGCAATTATTTCTTAATGGATTATGAGGGAATAAAAGTTATATACAACTCAATCCATTTTATTAAAATAGATTACCAATGGTTTTTTTTTTTCATTCGGTATTTTAACCCCATAATTTTTAAAATAATTTTGATGGCTACAAAGACATTTAACTTAAAGGTTTTATTTACATACGTCAAAACCATACAATACCTCTAAAATTTTTTTTGGAGAGTTAAATCTTTCCGAGGGCATGGTTTGCGTATACATTCTTAATCCACTTGTTTACTATAAAACTCAATTGTTAATCGGCACTGAAAAGGCCGCGATAAAGTATTAATTATGTTATTGTAATACGTGTTCAAGGAACAGTATTTGAATCGAAAGGCTAGAACGAACGAAGACGGTATAGAATGAAAAAAATGTTTTATTCAACAAACAAGTAAACGATATGGTTTTGCAACAATAGAGATTTTTCCCGCGGTACATCGCCCTCGTATTGTTGTGAAAACATACGACGCACATATTTTTTTACTATTTTCTTTTTTCTCCGATTTACAAAAAATAAACAAAACGAAAGCTGTCCCACGCGTTTCCAACGGGTCTAGTAGTGGTGGTAGCCGGACGGGTAGACGTTCTGGTGACCGTGATAGTAGTCGGCGGACGATGGCTGACCGTGGTAGTTGGGCGAACCGACTTTCTTGACGACCGCGTTGAACCCGTGCACGTCGTCCGCGGTGTACTCGACCACGCGGGTAGACCCGTCGGCTTCCAACAGGCTGTACGATCCCTTCACGTTGCCGTGTCCGTCGCTCGACTCGTGTTGGCTCTTCACGTCGTGCGTGTGCGGGTCGTGCACGCCGTACTCGAAGCTGTACGGGGCGGGCGCGTGCGCGTATTGGTCGTGTGCGTTGTAGCTGCTGTACTCGGGCGGATAGGCGAACACCATCATGTGACCGGCGACCAGCGCGGCGAATGCGATCAACTGAAAGAAAAACGTGTTGCGTTAAAATTGTATTGAAAATATGACTATACCTCATTGAGTAATAATCATAATTAATGTTTGATAATATTTCATAAACAATTATTAATATATTTTTAGTGTTCGGTATACTTTTAGTAGGGATGTATACATAAAAAGGGCGAAATTTCTTAATCGGTTAGGATGTAAGATACTCGATCAGATGAATGTTATCTGTATTTATCTTGTTAACTTGAGACCAATGTACGATTCTGGGCGAAAAAGATCAATTAGATCAGTTGACAGTTCTGAAGACGATTGATACAGCAATGAATCAAATTTCTTAACAAAGAAACAAGTCCGACAAGATGGAATCATGAGCGAAACAATGCATGTGCTTTAGACCAAAGGTGGCGAACCTTCTTTTGATTCAAGTGCCAAATTTTTCAACTATGGTTTTGTAAATCGTACACGTGCGCCCAAAGAAAATTATATTTTCTAAGAATAAAAATAAAATCACAGATTTATTACATTATTTCTATTAAATTTTAATCATTCTCAGTGAAACACAACAAATAATGGTTTCATCGATCAAAACCTTTCTTTCCTTCGATTTAATTTAATTCGTTTTGGGTTATAAACATAAGTTGACAAAAAATATGAAAGCATAAGGATTGTTGATAACCAACATTTTATAAATAGTATAATTTCTTTTCTTTTTTTTTTTTTGTAAAATTTTTAATAATTTCAATTTTTTGAGCGTGCCATTAAAATTTAGTCAACGTGCCATAGGTTCACCACTCCTACTTTAGACGAACATCGGGAAACGGTTTTTCGTTCGGCCGTCACTTAATCCGGCTGTTGACGAAATCTTAATATTTTCAACGATTTACTGTCGGTCGAATTCGCGGGAAAAAAATCATAGCATTACGCTTTAGCTGCCACTAGAAATCGGTGTTCATAAATGGCACATTTATAGATAAACGTTGAGAAATATGTGATATATTTGCTGGTTAAAAATAAAAAAAATAGTCAAGTTACCACTTGAGATTACTTAAATAATACTTGAGTGCAAATGCTTGTGATATTTCAACTCGATGAATAACTATTCGCAATAACGATTCGTAAAGTTGTATCTACGGTCTAATTTCATAAACTAACAGTCATATTCATATCCGTTTTTCTGCTTAGAACAATTAGAATGCAAACTATTTATTTAAATAGCAATGTTCTACTAATAAGTTAAGAATTGTTTTAATTTGACGTACCATTCTAAAGCTATCAACAGTTTTGTGTAAAAATAAAAAATAAGAATTTTTGTTTTTGCGAAAAAAATTATTGAGAAGATTTATTTTTATATTACTTTAAGTAAATTATCCGAACCAATATTGTAACTTTAGCCTATAATTTACAATTTTAATAATTATGTTAATAATAAATCTATTCGTTATAAATTGTGCGAATATAGTTACGTGCCGTTAAATTTAAATGAGAAGTTTGGAAAATACATTTGATTTTGAAGTACGAAAAATGTCGGCAAAGAAAAAAAAAGAAAAAGACATAAAAAAAAATGTAAAAAAATGTCTCACCTTTGTTGTCATTTTGAAGCTGTGTATAGAATATAAACTTTAATGAAATTAAATTGTAATTTGTGGTCACACAAGTAACGAAAACTACCGTTGAATGATTTATGAAAACATTGTTTCCAGTTTTTATACTATGTAAGTTCCTCTACTACATTTTTTTCACCTCGGTACATTGAATAATAATTATACATATGGATCAGTTACATCAGCTCATTAAAACAAAAAAAAAAAACTCTATGTATTTACGTATACGCCTGAAATCATCATATTCTTGTTCACAAAGTACATATTATATAATGAGATTTATATTTTTAATTACGCTTGTGTGTACTACGAAAAATGAGTTCACGAATCATAAGTTTATAGGTTCCGTAGTGCATGAGTTGTTAAGATGTTGGTTTTTGTTTTCAGTTGGACATACTTTTTGGGTTCCATTTTTTACAACAACTTTTTTTCTTTTTTTTTGATTGTTTCAAATGTTTTTAGCTTTTTTGTATGATCTCTGCATATTGATTTAAAATAACATTCAAACGTGACTCAAGATAGTTTTCCAATTCTTTAAAAGATACGAGGAAAATAACGAGTATGAACAAATACTTATTTAGAAAATAAGTAAAATGCATTTTTATTTGTTCATGTTACTCGCATTTTATATCAATTTCTTTAATTGGATATCGGCTGTGACACGTTATAATTTATAACTAAGAAAAATATATTTATGATTATTTGGTAAACATTTAAGTAACGTAATTATAGTCATATTGTCTTCACTAAAACATACCAAATTAATGGTTCATCGTTAAACACTTGACATTTTTTTTCTTTCGTAATAAAAATTATATTTTATTATTAAATAATTGACAGACGAATGAATATTCACATTTTGCATTTTATATTCGATTTAGATAAAAATTCGTTATTCTTATTAAACGTATAAGGAAGAATAAATATATATTTTTCTAATTAGTTGATTGATTTTTTATTTTAAAATATTTTGGTAAAAATGTACAAGCATAATTATAGTTCTACCTGAACTCTAAATAATTTGTATATGTTGTGTAGTGATATTTTTTTTTTTATATAATGAGTTCCTAACACCAAATAGTTATGTTATTATCTTGGAGTTATTATGTTGTTATTTTATATTTTATTCTATAAAAACCAGTACTGAATGCACATAAATTATCACTATTTATATAGTTGTATTCTTTAAGGATACAATTATAATTTTTTTAATTCTCTACATTCTTCTATTTTTTTTATTTTGTATCCAAATAATATTTTATAATCATCATGACTTGATGAATGTGTATCGTATATGCATGTTAATATATAATAGTACGATTTTGTCATTTAATTTTAAATACATTTTAAACGTTATACACAGGGGCGTATTTTCATGTTTTCCTCGTGTAAGTCGGTGGAAATTTGCCACTCTAACAACTAAAATAATATACTATACTAACTGAATTAGTATTTAATTACCAATTATAAAATATATACTTACCTAGTAAATATATATTATTATTTAATTAATATTCATTATTAATAAATATGCAACCGATATAAAATTTATATTTGATAATAGAAAACTCTATTGTTGAATGTGGTACTTAAATAAAAGTTATATAATTTATAATAATTAATATACATTATATATATTACTTTATACCTATATGGCTATGCATAAGTTATATACGATTTCTATTGCACACTGGGTCGATAACAGTGAACCGCCGTTATTAAAATAAACTTCTGTACAACAAACGCACTATGTTTTGATAAAATATTTTTTTTCAATTGTCAAACAAGAAAACTTTAAAAGGTTGATAAATAAAAAGATCCTAACGATAATTAGACTAAAAATGGTAGAATATTTAAACAGTATATTTATTTACTGAAGCTTTGTTCAGAATCATTTTACTAAAGAAATGAGTTATCGTTTCTTTAAAACTCAATACACCCATCAACAATATCTAGTCCGAGGACCGAAGGGACGAAGAACGAACTTACACCACAATCATCTCACTTTTTTATATAACGGTAATCTAATCTAATGGTATTCTTTCACTATCGTAATAGTTTATATTATATAAATATCGAAATATTTCGAATATTAGATTCATGCTGAAGCTTTATTATAGAAAAAAAAAATCAAGCATTGTGGTCGTACGTATTCCGAGGCAAATGTCAATCGTTATACGAAAGAAAGTAGCGTACCGAAATGTTTCATTGAATGAAACATTTAAATATTTTCTCATACCGAAATTATTCATTTGGAGTTGTAGTATTTTCATACGTCTAGCATTGTAATAACATACGACGAAATGCAGAATACGAGTAACGTTGCCTAATCGATTTTAAATTGATTAATTAATTCCACTCTTATACTCGTCGTCCCAAAACGCAATCTAAATATTCTCTAGAGCATATCGCGATAAACACACACAGATACGTTCACTTTGATAAAATTATTACTATTATTACGCTTCTCGACTTCAGTGGCGCGAGCTACTCCGCGTAATATTTTACGTCACGAGATTTAACAAGCAATACATTTCCCAATGCCGATATAGTGTTGAACACGATTCCGTAATGATAACCGACATTTCTGACCAAATAAACACACACTAGGACTATAGTAAACTCACGTGTGACTGGACAAAATAAATCGTCCGCTAAAATCCGTCGACAACGGAATATGTTTCAATTGCACCGATATGCGAAGAGATAAAAAGAATTGTTTTGCAATAGTTTTTCCAGAAAGCAAAAATAAAAAAATAATAAAATATTTAGAATTAACGGTGATTACTATTCTAACATGAAATAACCGAGACTTAAAAAAAAGTAAATGTTCGAGCGAAATAGTTAATAATAGCCTTAACGCAAAATTTTCAAAAGAAAAAAATAACCTTTATATTTCTAGTAAATCGACAACGGCTATTCATATAATGTGATACAATTCTGCACACAAGAGTTTTATTTCAAGTCATTATAATTATTTTTATATAATATAAATCAAACTGACGGTAAAATTAAAATAGGTTTAAAAAAGTCAGAGTTATGGGTGCACATAGCAGATTTAATTTTCACTTATTAACAGGCTATATTTCAATTGGAAAACGCTTTTTACCAATGACATGATTTGTTATACTTCAATGTTTTTTGTACAACCTATCTAAATTTATTAATTAATTTACTTAAAATATACTTAATGTTGTATTCATTGTTGAAAATTAATAAATAAAAATGCTAAGACTAAAAGTTAAAAAATTAAAAATTTGAAATAAAAATAAAATATATTGTGTTATATAAATTATATATTTTATATAATTTAAGTCCAACGCTTAGGTTTATATTTATTACGTAATAATGTAATCAAGTATATGCTAAATTACCACCGCCTTGTGACCGTATATTTAATAATTATTGTAATTTTTCACAAATTCAGTAATTTTAGAGCTATTTGTAGATTACATGAAAATAAAACAGGTATATTGTCAAAAACTGTCATATCTAATAATATTGTTATAAATCAATATCAGGACTTTAAGACAAAATAGGACGTTATTCGAATACAATTTTATTTAGAAAACATTTTATTCAAATAAATTTCAAACAACGTTATTTGAATAGTTTTCGTTCATTTTTTTTTTGGGTAAATATAGAGTACGTAATTTAAAACGGGTATATATTATAAATTACAAGCAATAGTTAGAATTTCATTTTAAATTATATGATATAAACCTTATTTTATTCGGGAAAATGTAAAATATTATATATAAAACAAATATAGATCAATAGAATAAAATGAAGTATTGGATATATTTTTTTAAATAATAATTTAATATGTTACGCATATATTCACGTGTTACGCATGTAGCACATACTTTATTTTTGTCCATTTTATATTTTATTTCAAAAAAACTTAGCATCTAAAATGGACATAGAGTTCGTCATTTCAGACACTTAAGTATTATCCTCAGTTTACTCTTGTATTTAAATTATTGAATCTTCGCTACGTATACTCAATAAATTCATATTGAAATAAATTTATATTTTAAATTAAATTAAACACCACTGTCACTCATTCATACCCTCGCTCATAGAACAACCAACACAGCAATACAACATAAGATAATCTTTAAAGTTTATGTAGTACAAAATATATTTGTTAAAACCTTAATATTTTTGTATAGAGCTCTATATTTGAACTTATAAAATGTATAATTATGTTTAATATGAAGTACAACATACTTACCTTTATAGTATAATACAGCGTTTCTTAAACTGTGTTCCGTAAAGCTTTAGTAATTTTTTAAAAAAAATTTGAGAAAATTACTTTAAAATTTCCAACTTAAGATTAGTAATGGTGAAAAAATGTATAAATTATAGAAAAAAAATCTTTGTATATTAAATAACAATGTATAAGCCATATGGAATAGTGTAAATTTATATTTAGTCTTATTAAAGTAATTATTATTAAAATATTATTATAGATATATGTATATAATTATTATTATTTTAATTTTTATTTTAACATATTTTTTGAATTAAATACCTTTAACACAATATTATTATATGATTATAATTTATTTACAAATAATCCTAAAAAAAAGCTAAAAAAAAAGGAAAGGTTCCACAATAAATGTGAACATCAAAAAGGGTTCCATTGATAAAACAAGTTTGAGAAACGCTGGTATAATATATATTATTATATACGATAATAGCCACATGTCTATATACTATAGTACTGAATATGGATTTTTTACTAGATACAATAATATAGTCTTCAATATTGATATAAATATAATTATCTTTTGTCAAACTCTGCTTTATGACTTACATTAGTTATAAATAACATACTATTAATTTCTTTGTTGTTACGTTTGGAAATTTGAGTTTCAATAAAATGTTACGGTAATTAAGTAGAACTACGATTGAGAATGTTCATTATCGTCGTTATCTTTTTGACTGTTAAAATTAATTTTTATAATTCCAACATTCCCAATCATATTGTTATTGAAATTATTATTTGGGACGCAAATAATTCGTCAATAAATGAGATGGTAAGTTGTGTCCAGGCATGTGAGACGAAACTTAGCTGCCGTGGTTTAGCAAATTCTTATCAACAATCTTACGGAACGCAAGCCGGGATCCCATGACTTGTGTATTTGACGAATATTTGGTATTCGTGGTGGGTAGAACACGATTGCGTACGTTTGTAGATTGGTAACAAAAAGGTGGGTAAAAAAAATAAATAAACACGATTGAGTATGAAATTATATGCAACGTTGTCAAATCTACTAATTTCAACGTATTGTATCTAAATATAAAATACATGTACAATTCTATAATAGTTTATAAAAAAGCATTAATAATAAAATAATAAATATAATGAGGATAACTAAATAAAAGAAAAGTGATTAATAAATAAATAAAATCGACAGCTTTTATTTGAATGAAATTATTATTAATAAATTATTTAAAAATGCTTAAATTTGCATTTCTTGACATCTATAACCTCTACTTTTACTGAAACTCGAAAATACCGTACAAAGTAAATAACGAAATTTCGTTATATCTGATATAGTTGATAACATTAACAATAAACATAGGTAATAAAAGCAATAATGTACAAAGTATTTACTAAATGTTTTAAGTTCTTTCGTATAAGCATGTAGTATACACCAATACTGGTATGAAATTGGCATCAACGTTCAAAACTTCGTACGCAATCGTGTAGTTAAAAAATCAGGTAAACCGTACGGAATCTTGTAGCTTAAAAATGTATCGCCGATAACGAACGTACGCAATCGTATTTTACCCTTCATGGATACTTGTCGAGTAGGGGGAATGGAGTACTTGTGCAAATATTCGGTATTCGTTATTCGCCACCTTTTCGCGGATTGTTGGCAAAAGTGACACGAGTCAAAGGGAATTTAATTACCAAAATTGATGTTCGTGAAATAGTAAATAGTATTCGTGGATATTCGTCAAATACACGAGTCATGGGATCCCACCTAAACAAGCAGCCTATTATACAGGTGATTGAATGATGTGACTTATTATCTATACATATTTTAGTTGATTTTTCAATTTTTTTTTTTTCTGAAAAGCGAAAAAATATATTTTCTTTTCATGGAACAACATTGAAATGTTTTGTTATAATTAAGTAATATACAAAGGACATTTCCTTCGCGCCCGCGCTTCGCTCCGCCCCATCATCATGTTACTACCGTCCGTTCGCTCGTCGGCTAAACAGTCATTAGCTATACGCATGTCAATATAATATCGACGTTAAACATTACGCGTGTATCGAAACGTAGTTTTAATTATTTATTATTGGTGCTGTTACGGAGTTCATATTTATATTGTATGTTACGGTGAAACGTTGTACACGTTGTACGTATTGTACGTTTAATTTTGATTATCCATTATCGGTGATATTACGAGGTATACGTATGGTTTTAGAAAGTAATAACACTTCTGCGATTAAAATGTACAAACGTGATTAACTTATAATCGCATTGCAGTTAAGGACAACAATAGTAATATAACATGGCGATTCATAGAACGTCTGATGGAATAATGTACCTGTCTGTGGTGACCTATTTTAATAACATAATAATGCAGATGTTATATGATGTACGTGTGATTTTAGGAAACATATCATTATAATTTAAAATGTATAAATGCGCCTAGCTTACAATCGTTTTCTGACTAATGGTTTAGAATGTATAAACACAGGTTTTTGAAATTTCAAATGTGATCAACCACTTGTAATCACTTTATATCTAATGACTACCTATGTATATAATTTATACTCGTCTCGTGAATATATAAGGCTGAAATATGCGACCACCTTTCATTCCTCTTATGACTTTTGTCTCGATCGAGACCTTAACCGGACCAAATCGATCATAAGAATATTGAGCGTGAAATTTTTGTTAGTTGTCATTATATTTATACTATCGTTTTTCGTACGATTTTATTTTTATTGGATCACACACCGATCAGCGCTTATATTATAACATTTGTGCCGAACAGCTGAACAATCGAAAATCGATTTGATGTCGCCTATTACAACAACTGCCACTTCTGAGAGTTCAGACCGAATTTAAACGTACCGAAAGATGATCAAGGTAAGAATTATTTTGAAAATTTTATCATAGCATTATCGCGGTTAGATTCTAAATATTTTTATTCGCGTTTCTAGGACTATCATTAAAACGTATACATTTCAAAAATAGTGTTAACAATATCCGTCAAAAGGTCAAACTAAATGTTATCAACACTACCGGCTTCGTCGAAATAAAACTGACGTTTGACAGTTAACTTTTTGGAATTAGTAAAATTAGAATTAATTATAAAACTATGCAAATGTTCTGCGAAAAATCCGATTGAATAGCCGTTACTAGTTTATGCGAGATTTATCGTGGTTGGTGGGCTTGCAGAAAAATAGTTATGACGGTAGACTATTATTTGCAAAAATAGCTTTACCATGTTCGACAGTCTGCGGAAAAAATTCAAATTTTGCGATCAAGAGGTTCTGTATAAGCACATGAATGTTTGCGGCACGCATAACCCGTTTTTATCATAGATGCCGGAGGATGGCGCTTATATCAAATTCGAAGTTTAGGGTAAAACTCATTACCACCCGTTTGTCGTGCATACAGATTTCGAGGAGCTATTGAAAAAATGTCAGGAGAATAAGGAGTGAATACTCATACTACAACCATCATCATATGAGTTGTGTGATTTATGTAAATTCGGCCGATTATATGCAGGATATGCACTAAAAAACACGAAACACCATTAAAAACCCAATATTTTTCGTGATCCAGAAGAACAATAATACTTAAATGATAGAAAGACGTTGTCAAAACTTTGAAGTTCGGAGTTTCTCGTCGACTTCGACATGTTGCTCATGTTTGAGAAAGGTATACTAAATATTAATAACAATAATAATAAACGTGTGTTATTAATCGTAAAATTTTAACATTAGAAGTAGAATGGCGCGGGCGAGCACGCATTACGGGAAGGCGAATAGTTGCAATACGCCGGATCCCAACTTCGAGGAGGCTGATTCATAGATTATGTATCAAGAATGTGAGTATGAATATTATTAGTCGGTATGTGTTCATCGCATATAAAATTATATATTAAATATTTTAATATATAAATAAATAAATATATAAATGCTTAGACTGGAGTATTATTATATTTGTAATGCACAATTGGTTCAAAATTAAAAAATTCATCATCAGGTATGTAGGTATACAAAATTAATTAAATCGGGACTGAATATGAAAAAATTAATAAAGGAATACATTTAGAAAAAATCAGCCTTTTTACATACAGATCATTTATTTTATTATTTTATTTCATTAAACATAATTACCACAACGAGGTCAATACTATTTATAATACAGCACATAAAAATAGTTTCAATTGAAATATTATTAAAAAAAAATCTACAAATATATACAGAAATAATAGAACAGGACTCACTGAATAACTTTGTAAACCGTTGTTGTATGAAATATGAAAATAATATATCAAACAAATTCGCTAAAATTCTAAATTATATTACTAAAAATGTAAAAGCAGTTTCATTGAAAATGCTTATATACATAAACTTAAATGTAATTGTAACACATTTAATACATAATAAATAGCATTTAATACATCATAGGTAGGATAAATATAAATTTTAAAATATTATATAAAGGATACAGTTCTGAAATAAAATTAAAAAAGACCGCCCCAAATTCAAATACTGTTAAATATATTTAAAGAATGACCATAGTATACATTTTGATATCAGTACTGATTTATAAATATTAAATATCCAAAATAATATTTACATTAATTCAGTTTTAGAGGAGTTAGGAGTTACACATATACAACGGAATAAAAAAAAAACAATTTTAATGATATTTTAAGTGTACAAACCGATTTTAAAAATAATATCTTATGCTAATACATTTTATATAATAATAAATTACAACCAAAGTATTTATATTTCTTAAAATATCTGCCTTATAAGAATAAACTTTTAAATAATCTCTATGTAAATCGATTATTTTTCTTAATCTATTCTTTTCTTTATTTTTTCATATTTAATTTCGATTTTATGGATTTTGTCATAGGTGTAAGCAAAGGGGTTAGGGTATGCCCTAAAGCCCCTGAAATATTAGTCTAAGAGTAAGGGCCCGCATTTTAACCGATGTTGCTCAAATTAAATTAAATTAAATTTATTCTAAAATATTTGATAAAAAAATAAATATTATGTTTCGTAATAAGAAAAAAAAAAAAAAAATGTTTTATATTTTCGTTCAAAAAATTATTATGATAATATAACAGCTACAATTTACTATAAAAATATAAATCATAAATTATTTGAACTACATTAGAAAATATATCTACGAGATTTAAGGAAAAAATATTCATCAATAAAATATAAAAGTTATATTTATTTAATCATTCATATGTTGTAATTTATTAAATATACTTTTTATACGTTTTGTTAAGATAAGGCCCAAAATTATTGTAAGTACCCTACACAATACAGGTCTATGCGGTCTATGGTCTTGGTATATACCTGATTATGAATTTTTAACGCGAAACCGGTTGTACATTACAAATATAATAATACTTCAGGCCAAATATTTATTTATGATTTATATATATATATATATATAAATAATATATATAAACCATTTATTTTTATATCCATTAATTTACGAATATAAACCATTCAATTATTTTTGTTTTATTTAATTACTTTATTATTTAAATATTTTAAAATGTTATAGATAATAACTTTTACGGGTGGGCGATGTCTCAGTTTATGCTGCACAGCGGCTTTAAATGGATCGAGTCGGCACTCGACGAGCTGGATAGTGTACGGAGTTAACATTAAATATTCGAAAATCGACACCAGTTCCAAATTGATCTTCCGTTTCTGCACGAGAACAGTGTGTCGTTCGAGTCTGAAGAAATGAAGTTAATGGAAGCTCTGGGATCTTGGAAGTATTTTTAATATTATTATTACTATTGTTATTAAATAATGGGTCTAGGCACGGGCATCTGAGTTCGACGTTAACAACGTCGACGTGCTTTTTTTTTTTTAAGTGTATTCAGCTGTGGTTTGGGCCCTGGGGCTGACATTTTAATGGGTCCTTTTGACGAAACATGCTTTACAAAGTTGTTCACTACCCTCGCAGAACGATACATGTTTTTTAAATTTTTCACAAATTGTCAATTTCTTTATAAAATTATAAAATTAATAGGTATATACAATTAATGTCTATAAAACTACTAATTTTAGTATGATAAAAAATGTGTATCGGCTTAAAGTTGTTCGGGCCCCCCTTCACTTGGGTACTCGAGAGGGCCCCGAGGTTACCACATCGGTTAGACCCCCTCCTTAATCCGGCCTTGGGTATACCTAATGCACATGGTAATATAGCATAGCATATATATGAATATATAAGGCTAAAATGTACTGGTAAATTTCACTACGCTTATGACTTTTCTCTCGATACCTTACCTTAAATAATATCTAAACTTTTACATACAATAATTTAAAACTAAGTTATTAACCACCACCATCTTATAAGTATATATTTTATACAATACTTCACATTAGTATGAAAAGAAGAGTTCTGGAACCCCCGCGCGCCACCCCGTCCCCATCGTCTGACCGATCACATAACCTATGTATATCTCCCCCCTCCTCACTATCGTCCGACCGATCACATAACCTATGTATATTCCCCCGCCCCTCATCGTCTGATCGATCACGTGACCTACGTATATTCCCCTGCCCCCTCATCACCCGATCGATCACTTGATCTACGTATATCCCCTCCCCGTCACCAGATCGATCACATAACCTATATATATCTCCCCCTATATATCATCTTCTCCGTGTGCAACTGTGAAAACCTACCGTAATCTTTCCTGACCACACGCCTTATCTACATCAACTCGACCCCCCACTCCCAATATCATACCCTCCGCTCCTTGCCGCACCTGGAATATATGACCATCCACGATATCTACGTCTTATCAATATTATTATTATTATCATTATTACTACTGCATTAGCCCGACCATGTGCGACCGCCATGTGTCACAATCGTATGTACACGTTTATGCCGCCGCCGCTGCAGTACTTAGCCCAACAATTATGCAATGCAATGCAATTCTGCCACTAATGAGCCACTACATGTATGTGTGATTTTAGAAATTTTAACGATTTTGTTTTGAAAAAATCATAAATGTGATTAACTTATACCCTACGAGTGTATTGATTAGCTATACATAGCGTGTTTGATGGAAATATTTATTTAATAATTAGTCGAAATACACGACTATACTTCACTCCGCTTCTAACTTTTGTCGTACATCTTAAACCGTACTGTATCAAATATTAGAGTTACCGTGAATTGTGTTATAATTTCGAGTCTTATTTTTCAATAAAGTGTCAGTGAGTGATATTTCAAAAAGACGTACAGTATTAATCAAGATGGTCGGTTCGATGGTTGATAACGCGGTCGTCGGCAAGAAGATAAAGCATGCAGCTCCTGCACTTAATAAGCTCATCAGTTCTTCATCATTCGTGATAGACTTTGATGCGTGCAAATTTTTGAACATAGGACTCGATTGTTCCAACGACTTCAACGTATTGCACATCATCGTGTGCAATCGAATCGACGTGTGCTACATGGCACAATCTTACGCCCGCGTGCCGAAACACCTTATCCGGGATAACAGTAATTTCATAGTATTGTTCAAACAGGACGAGACCAATTTGAAACACGCTTACTCGTAACACTATTCGGGCGATATGAAGTATTCGGATTTCAGAGAATTTTACACGACTCTTTGGGCCCATGGACAGTTCGATTTTATTGTTATAAGCAAGGACTGCGAACGAAATAACGGACGGTATAGACATGGGTTCGATACGTTTGTTGTTATATAAAACGACGTCTCCAGCGCATTGCAACAGTCAAAATCATGACTTCCGAAGATGTACTAATAGCCGAATTAGCCGAAGCAAAGGAGAATATCAGACGTAAATACTCGGCGTTGAAATACGGTGAGGCCGATGCTCGTGCCATTGTCGCGCAAACTTTGAAACCTATAATCGATCCGTTGGAAAAGGTAAGACCGATTACAAAGAGGACGAAGAGGAGCAGAACGTTGAAAACGAGACGGAATTTTCGAATAATCCAATTTCGGTGGACATCGAAAGCTGGTTTCGTTCGCAGGCCAAAGACCGAACGTAAGGTCCGAAAAAACTACCTAACGGCACTATTAAGTTGGGCGACAAAGAAATTAAATTCGTGGGGAACACGCTAGTTATCGGGGGCATCACACGCCTTCTTACACCGAAGCTCGTGAGTTTGCTGAGATCCAAACATCCATATCGATATACCACACAAGAATTGGAAACATATAAATCGATATTGGCTCAGACATCGGCGCACTTGACGTTAGACGGGACAAAAATTAAAACTGGAGGGGATAAATATAAAAATATTATTACCAAATTGTTTGTGTCCGACGGCGGTAAACTTTCTGTGAGGTTATAGAAACATAATTCTCTAGTCTATTGGAACGACCCGAATGAACTTGTCGACCGACTTCGACTTCTATTGGCAACACGGTCCGCGGGCAATACGGGGGTTTCGAACGAGATACTGTCCATTTACGAGGAATAACACGAAGCGGGGATAATAAGGAAAATTCCCGGCTATGTCCAAACGTGAGATCGCGTACGAGTTGCATAAAGCGGCAAGAAAAAATTATACCAGGCGTGTGGTCAACGTATACGGAAAAAACGATCTGTGGTAAGCCGATCTCGTGGAGATGATACCGTACGCCGGGGAAAACAAAAGTTTCAAGTACATATTGTGCGTCATCGACTGTTTTACGAAATTCGCCTAGGCACTAGTGTTAAAAACGAAAACCGGTACGGAAGTTGCAAAAGCTTTTGCACGGATATTACGCGATCGCTCGCCCTCGAAACTATTGCAGGTGGATAACGGCAAAGAATTTTATAATAAAACATTTGACACCCTAATGACAAAGTATACAATTAAAAAGTATTCAACGTTCACTACGACCAAAGCGTGTATCGTGGAACGGATCAACCTGACTCTGAAGGGGAAAATGTTCCGAGAGTTTACCACCAGAGGTTCGCACGAATGGGTCAGCATTCTGCCCGTGTTGATGCGCATGTACAATAATTCTAAACACAGGACTGTGGGAATGACGCCCACGCAAACGGACGAAACGCCCGCTTCGATTGTATTGCGTAATCAGCGAGGCGATATCCCGGGAAAAATATCTAAATATAAAGTAGGTATAAATAGTATACTATAAATTAGTAAATATAAATGTCTGTATAAGTATATGGAAAGGTGTTTTTACCAAAGGATATCTGGCCAACTGGTCCGCGGAAATATTCACTGTCGCCAGAGTAAATAAAACGTCGCCTGTAACGTATGGCCTGCGAGATTATACCGGCTCGCCGATTTTGGGCTGTTTTTATTCCGAGGAATTGTCGAAAACCATGTACCCAGACGATTACTTAGTCGAGAAAATTATCCAGATAAGGGGAAATCGTTTGTTCGTCAAGTGGTTGGGATTCGATGACTCGCACAGTAGCTGGATAAAAGCGAGTGATATGCGAGGATAACATCAGTATCGCTATGAACGTGTTTGGTGCAACTACGGATGGCAAGAGGAGAAAAGCCGTGATCAGAATCAAGGAAAACAACAAAATATTTACAATTTAGGTGGAAAAAATTCAGAAGAAGCAACAGGAGATTATCAAAACGCTTTTGGAAAAAGGAATCGACACCCAGGACCAGATAAACAGTATTAGAACATTGTGCGACGGGCTTCAATCCTGATTTGCCAACCCTTTCGCACAGCATCTGATCGAGACCGCGGATCGATCGAAATCGATAAATAACATAATTTCCAAACTATTAAGTGGTGTGAATTCGCTCGAAGCATATATAAAAGATACAGCATAATACGTAAAACTATTACGATGGCCATTGTGGATGTTCAGTGCGTTCTCGGCGTGCATAGAAGATATTTTGTAAAAGAAATGTCCGTAGTGGTCACGGAAAGGTGGACCAGTCAACATTGGATATTCAAACATACGTCTATTGTTCAAGACGAGAAATCGCAAAGGGCCAACCGATGGCTGAAGCGGTACTTTCATGGGTTTTCTCTAGAGCACGGAGACGTTGGAGTACGGTGAAATCAATCGGATTTTGAACTCGATGAAATTCGACCATATGTACGTGAAGGGATTGCAGAAACAACAGATGTCTCAAGAGTTCGTGCCACACATCGAGGTCATCAATTTACAAGAACTAGGATGCCCGCGGCTCAACCAAATGCAGTCCGACGACATTTTACCTCGGTGTATTTTCCACAAAGATATGAATTCAAAACAATGTACATTCTACAACATTTACGCATTACGCAAATGGTTTATTACACATAAGACTTGTATGTATTGTACCAATGTTTATTTTTTTTCCACAACTCTATAAAAAAAATAAAGACGAAATACCAAATATTACTACTGTGTATTATTTATATTATTATTACATATATATATATATATATATATATATATATGTACTCCGGGATAAGACGAGTCGAGTTCTCGGTACTTTAAGGAGACAGGGAGAACTATTGTTTTACCTTAGAGGTTAGCCGTTAAATAAATAAATATAGAATGATTAACAGTTTGTATGTATGAAGAGAAAATATATTTATTTCGAGAATTCCACATTAAAGGCACGGCCTAGTTTCCCTTTATATATCAGCTGTAGATGGTCTTCCACCGGCCGCTGATTGTACGATGTGATCACATCCGCACTCATTTTGTTCATCTTGGGCAGGAATACATCAATGTGACCATTATCCCCCATCCTCGAGCGTGCACACAACCGCGGGTCCGAATTTTGTAGCGACCTCCGCAAATTTTACTATATTATACTTCTCGCCCATGACGAGTTCACTCATGGATACGGTTCTCGTACTGCATTTTTTATTTAGAGCATTCAATAACGAGTCCATGGCCTATAATGAACATGATAAAATTATGAGTATATGAATTTCACACATAAATATTAATATTATGTATATAATAAATATTAAATATATATAATTATATAATATATATTATGTCTGATTAGTTATCTATCAACATTTTATGATAACTCACTGTGTGAAACAAACGTGTGTCTTTCGCGGTGCGGACTATTGTCGTTATGATGATTTCGGTGCTGGTGCTGTTAGTGCTGGTGAAGATACCGTCGGTACTGGTAGCTGGTGCTGGCAACAGAAGTATGCTTCAGGGATACGTTGTAAAGTATAGTAAGCGAGTAGAGAACTGTTCACTGAAGACGATTACTGCACACTGTTGTCGAACACATTGAAACCATGGGTATTTAAGCCCGAGAAAATGTACACCTTTTCTATTTCAACACGTCGATTTTCACTAGTAATGTCATCAATTCTTTCCATAGTTTACTTAAGTATCGTCTAATAACTTCGACCTCGTCTCATTAAATCAGAGTCATTAGACGATACTTAATTTCGTTTGCGAAAACAATAATTATATTTTTTATGACAAAAATAATGTAACTCATATTCACATCTACTCGATATATTATAGTGTGTGTATATGTATGTGTGTGTGTGTGTGTGCATGTGGTAAACAACTCATTAGAAACAATATTGACGAGGAAAAAGTGAAATTTGTTATTTACATACAATTTATTTTGAAAGCATTATTACATAAGTCTATAAAATACAATATCACTCGCGTAGCGCGTAATGACCGTACGCGCGCGTTCGTATTCGATCATCGCAAACAACACGTTTATCGTCGAAACGAATAAGTCATTTTCTTGGTCTTAATCGTTTTAACACAATGTTTGAACGATCGGATTGATAAATTTTCCCAGTACGGTGTATACGGGGGAAGTGGTGTCGGGAAAAACGTTACGCCAGCAATCTTGGCGGCGGCGGCATTCCCGTGTATCGTTTCGACGACCGATCGGGCTATCAGACGCGCACGCCGTTTCATCTCCACATCCTTCCACCCATCGTCGTCGCCGAAATCACCGTCGTCGAAATCGGCATCGTCAGTACCGAGCTCCTAGCTTTCGTCACCGTCACCAGTGCTCTCGTCCTCGAACAGACAGCGCTTGTGGTCTTCGAACGTCATGTGATTGCGAACCACATGCCCACGAATACCCTTGGCCACGAGTTTCTCATCCCTATCGATTTGTACGCGTAAGATTTCGCGCGGAGTGCAATGAACTCGTACATAGTACGCTCGGCTGTTTCATCCTTGAACAACCCCGGTATTTTCTTACGCGTACCGTTGTAGCAGGCATGTGTGACAGGGAGATTCGAGGTGTCCATCCGTTCGAGGAGCGTGGGTTTGTCCACCAGGTCCTTGTAGAAATCGTCTGTGTTCACTCGATATACCGGGGAATCTGGTTATAAGTCATGTTATACGTTAGATATATGAGTGTGAATAATATTTATTATATCGAAAACTGACCTGTATCCATATACATCAGTTTAATCGAGTCGTTATAATGCCGTCGCATCACATTGTAATGATAGTTATACATTAACTCCTTGCTTATTTCCAGGACGGCGAATCCTATGTAAATAGGTTTGGAGAAATGCACGTCGCTCTTTTGCAATAATACGGCTGCCATATTCTCATTGTACGAGGTTACGTGTTTGAACGTGGGCTTGTTGATTAGTTTCCGCATTCGACGTGGACATGAAACCAATTCCATGGAAATATTATTTCGAACGCGTTCCATAGTTTTCCCAGCAAATTCGAATAATAATAATAATAAAATTATGTAGTACGATTAATGATAATGGCGAGCTGTCTGAAATATTTACCGAACACCGCGTTATTAAGTAGTTTGAAAAAATCACGTTCGAATTCATTGCCGGCCTTCTTTCTCATCTCGGTATTTAAATTTATATATTTAGCAAGCCAAGCTGACTGTCGGAATTCCAACACCCTGTGAACCTATAATTTATCGATAGATACTGCAGTTAATATGTATATATATACAGCACACTTTTCACGTGGTTTAATTCCGGTGAAAATATTTATTATATATATATATTACTTTTTCCACTATTAGTCCATTAGCAATGGCTTGCTTTAAATTTCGATAGTGTACAATATATCGCTCTTTCCACTCCAACGTAGCCAGTAATTTATTAACTTTCGAGTCCGGTGGTATGGCATTCCGGGATAAGAAGGACAGATCGTTGTGCGCGTCATAAAGGCTGTCTGGGTAAGCGATATCTACCTCATAGATACGCCCAACGTCGGATTTTTCAGTCGTACCGTCCGTCAACTCCAAGGAGCGATTCAAATCTCCCTCGTACCACTTGAACCCCCCGTAGGGCATGTATTCTCCCATGGCGTACCCGTACAAGTTGTTACCTGTAACGATTCAAAGTTAGTAATATAAGTAATTGAATAAATGGTGTATATTTACAGTCCTGATAGACGAGCCATGACGGAGGCTTCGTGGCATCGTACCCCGGCGTTTTCGGGTTGTTGGCCCGACAGTATCGCTCACTTTCCTGAACCAAACCCCCTCTGATACCTTGTTCCACGAATAACACCATATCGTAATCCGTTAGTAATTCCAGTGAAACGCCCGTATACCTTAGCATAGCGTCGAACGTAAACCCCGGTGCCGTATAATAATACACGGGGTCGAGGTTGTACGTGGACATGCAGAGGTCTCGGAAGTTCTCCATCACGTCGGTCAGAAGTATAACGTCCACCTTTAGGTATAGGTCGCTGTAGTCGCCGAGGGTCGCGCAGTTGAAATGGCTCCACACCTCAGTCGCGTGCACGTAGTCCTCATCACTAACGTACCTCTCGTTCAACACGCTGTAGAACTCACGTTTCAGTGGCTTGACGGTCTCCTCGAGTCTCAACCATTTGTCGGAATACTCGTACGGAATCACACCCTTTCGCGTGACGAGAGGCAGGTCGGCGGGCTGGAACTCTTTGGCAGTCTCCCGGAACTTATCAAAGTCACCGGGCTTCGTAAGGAGGTTCCCGGCCAACTCGGCAAGGCTCGAGGTCATAAATCGACACGAGTCCAAGAACTTCATGCTAAAATCGGGTGTGACGCGTTTAGAGAACGAGATATAGTTTTCCTCAGTTTTGGGGATCACCGTTATCGACTCCTTATCGTAACCGAGTTCGGTTACGATAAAGTGCGCGTCATATTTCGACAGGTTGTGAAGGAAGCACGGTACAAACTTGGGTGTGACGAGTTTGAGGTTGCACGGCGCGCAGAGCGTATGCCTCAACCGTCCCGACAGATGGCAGTGGTCGGCGACTTTGCACACGGCCTCGGTGAACGCTAACTTACACATATCGCACACACTTTTCGCGTTATGCACACGTATCTCATCCACACTCATCGAAATCGGCACATTAAGTCGCCTTCAGTAGGCCATCCAACCTGGCAGCGAGCGCGGTCACACTGGCGACAAAGTGTTTGGCCACCTCGTTACGCGAATCCGACCCACGATATACGACAGACACCTGCAGTATTTCGTATTTATCCAACAATTCTACGGACACGTTTACCGACGCCTTGACAAAGTACCCGTAGCTCATTGGATGATGTACATGTATCCCGTCAGTACTCGCTCCCCCCGTTCCGCTTGTTTTTCGAGCAGAGCTTCAAAATCAGCGTGTATCACAAACGGATGACGCTACATGTTGGCTCACCCGTTAAACCTAAGAACTTCCCCCTCCTCCGGCATAACTGGTAAAATCGGTTTATTCGGTTCGCATAGCTTCGTGTGTTGTTGGAGAGCCTCATTACCATACAATTTATTTTTTTTGACCTGCTCATCGAATGAGGTGACACATCTCTTGCATATAAAAAGCCTACTTTCATGAGAGGTTTTCTGACTTCGTACCAGCCGTGAAAAATTAGAAATGTTGGTATAGTGCATCCGTTCCGAGCCTTCAATCACGAGAATGTCGAAATGTTCCGCTTTTTCGTTCTCAACAACTCTGATAATAATTATAATATTGATAAGACGTAGATATCGTGGATGGACATACATTCCAGGTACGGCATGGGGGGGGGGTATGGTATTGGGGGGGGGGGGGTCGAGTTGATTTAGATAAGGCGTGTGGTCAAGAAAGATTATGGTAGGTTTTCACAGCAGCATGATGGTATCATATATGGGGGGGGGGGATATACATAGGTTATGTGATCGGTCAGACGATGGTGGCAGGGTGGCGCGCGAGGGTTCCAGAACTCTCCTTTTCATACTGCTCTTCACAACATAGGTTCGGGATATGCCAGGGTGTGAATTTGACAATTTAAAACCACACGCTTATCGTTTTGCCGATTGTACAATAACTTGTGAGTCTTGATTGTCTAGATTTTATGGTCGAAGGACCGCATAGAAATGTTGTCCCTATACGGATCAAATTCATAACCATTCTTATCAGTGCCCTCCGTGACAAAAAAACACTTTTTATGTTGTAAATCTTATGTAGTAATAATATAATGTTGTAAATTTTATGTAGATCTCGTGAAATATGCTTCGAAAAGGATATAAACTTTTCATTATTCAGAATGACCAGGATTGTTTTTGTATCATACTCTAATTCGGTCATAATAAAGTGAGCATTATAGTTAGTCAGATTGTATAGGAAACACGGCACAACATTTGGCGTTTGCATTTTTAAATTGCACCCATTACATAATGTCTGTCGGTGTATACCGGACAGGTGACAGTGATCGGCCACCTAGCAATTAGCAACGGTAGTTTTCCCTACACAAATTACATTTCACACACGCCGAATGCACACGTTCTTCTTCATCACTCATAATTATTTCAACATTTATCTTTAATAGGTCTCTTACACGAGTCCCGATTGAAACGACTTCTTCGAGGAACCTCTTAGCAACGTCTTCTCGTGTTTCCGACCCATGATAAATCACCGGCTTTCGCGGTATTTCATGTTTTTCGAGTAAATCGATGGTCACGTAATCGGCAGCTTTCACGTAATATCTATAACTCATCGGACGATGTACTCGTATGTGCGTAATAGTGGTATTTTTACCCTGTACCTCCGAACATTTTTCCAATAGTGCCTCGAAATTGGCATATATCACGATTGAATGGGGGCATGTTTTACCCCACCCCTCATACTTAAGTAATGTTCCATCTTCCGGCATCTATGGCAAAATAGTTTTGTGTGTACCGTAAACCATCTTGTGCTCATCTAAAGCCTCCTAGTCACGTAATTTCATTTTTTTAGGCTGTTTGTCAAACGACGTAAAACATATTTTGCAAAAAAATACTTTTTCATCATGAGCATTTTTTTATGCACTCGCCAATAGTGATAAATCCCTAATAAAGGCATATTGACTTTTATCCCCTTGTGTCACGAAAAGTAAATCCATATGATCGGTTTTTTCCACATCCGCTACTCATAATGGAAATATAACACACATATCATTTTTTCCACGTCTTTTTTCATCCCGTAGACATTAATTAAAACGTTCAAATTATTTTTCTCGAAAATCCGAATCTCCGATAGTGGTGCGGGGAAAGTATGTCTTGTGAAATCGTATTTATCCTCATGCGAGGTGTAATTCATATCAACTCTATGCTTAGCAGCCCCCGTTACATGTTTGGCCCAAAATGACCCATTTAAAACACTTACCGTCGATATTTTGCGGGTTTGTAACAGCATTTTCAACCCGTATGATGGTCGGGAGTTCAATGTAGGAAGAACCGCCCATAGAGGTATACATGTAAACGCCTAACAGAAGCCCGTCAATCTGCTGCAATGTATAGCCACTGCATTTCCCAGCGTACTGTTCCCCTTCTCCGGTAAGCTTCGTTAAGTCATCAACCACCATACCCTCGATATCACTGATAAGAAAAAGTTCCTTTGCTAAGGTCTTGAAAGCTCTATTTTGAGAGGAGTTTTCTACATTAGGCAAATTATAGATCACCTCGAGTTTTAAATTTAATTTAATCGAATTTTCTAGCGAACATTCCCGTAGATTTTGAATTAATTCTAATTTTATTAGTTCCAAAAAATCAGAATAACTAGTTAAGCCCTCCGTATTCTTCCTATAATACCAAACTATTTTTCGGTTAAATGCAAATTTTAACTTTACAAAGCCGATAGAGTTGACAACATTCAACATAGTCTATAGACTGTCACTATAATGACATTAGCACCGTTCTCAAAATTAATTCGTTTTAATCCTAAAAACGTAGAAAGAAATAAGGTTTTAGAATATAACTACGATATTACCCTTAAAATAATTTTAAATTATTCTTACTTTGATCACCGTTCGACGAATTGTCGGCCTGGCTCGTAATCACAGCAGTTTTCAACACTTTCGTGCAGATATCGCACGATAAGAGTTGATCGGTATGAGACCTCTCGTATACCGCGAAAGTATCGACACAGGCAAAAGATTAATTACACACACCATAGTAAAACATTTTACAAAAAAATTAATCACACAAAATATAATAATCGTATAAAAACACGGCTGGCAATAATAATACGGTGAAGAGAAAATATCACACTTGCTGTTTTTTTGTACGATTAAAGGAGTATCCGAGACAAAAGTCAGAAGCGGAGTGAAATTTACTCGTACACTTCAGTCTTATATATCCGCGAGGTACATGTATATTACCATAAGCGATAATGTGATTATAAGTTGTTTACCATATTTTAACGAATAATGGTTTATATTTCCACTTGTTATAAACGTAAGATCGAATTTATCGGATAACTTCTAATGGAAATATATTACATTTATTCTTCTTTTATCTTCTTTCTTCTTTCAAACCATAAACAATAATAGACACATTAGGTTTATTTTTTTTTTTTTCAAATAATCTTATCTCAGTCAATGGTGAAGGAAAAGTAATTCCGGTTAAACTGTACTTATCCACGTATGCCGTATAATTTACACTAATTGTACTTAGCGGCCACCGTCACAAGTTTTGTCAAAATAGCCCATTTAAAACACTCCTCATAAAATATTTTGAGGATTTGTAACGGAGTTTGTACCTTAGCATACTGGCCGAAAGCTTGTCATAGCCTTAAGCCCACGGGCGTTCGGTATTTTAATCTACCTGAGGTTAGAATAGGTAAATCTTTGTAAGGGGTCGACCGTGGGGGATTGTCCTACGGTCGTACCAATCAAAGTTGTAAAAATTTATTGTGAGAGGCCTGACTGTGGGGGATTGTCCCACAGTCACTTCAATACGTTATTTTTGTGAGTTGCGTTTTAAATAAATGATGGCGACTCACCACTTGGTGTACTGTCTAACGGTGTTTCCAAATGGAGAGTGTATTGCCGATTTGAACAAAAAAAAAAAAAAAAATTGTTCTATCTAGTTTGTTTTATTTGCAAGTGTTAACAACATCGATGATTAAAATTGAACAAGAATGTTTATCTAGTTAGGTTTTCGAACTCGAATAGATAGAGTTTTGAACTTAACTATGGGTATTTTTTCTGACCCGTCCGGACATTTTATTTTTCATCAGTTCGATGTGAATTCTGGTTACGAAACTCCACAGTCGTTGTATCATATCTGCGTTGCAGATCCAGCAATGCAAATAATGCGAGACGTCTGTGCGGAAAGCGAAATACACGAAAGATTAGACGAGACTTCCGGTCGGGTTGTAGGTGCGATATTATGTCATAAAAATGTACACGCGGAAATCATTAGCCGTTTTTAAGTCGTGAGATTAATTTCACATGCAGGGCCGAAGTGGCCAGGTAAGTTACTGGGCAAAACTCAGTGGGCCACGACAATTTTTGGCTTTTTAAGTTGTGAAACGCCGCTAATAGAAAATATTAATAGTTTAAAGTTGAAGATTAGTGCACCTATTGAAATATGCAATTAAAAAAATTTGGATAAGGGCCGCTAGTTAGTAAGTATGCCGGTAACATACAAAAAACTCGGTAGGCCTAATTTATCCGATCCGGCTTTGTTCACATGAGATGGTAGGGTCGAGTGATTGACGCGGGAGCACTGAATTTTCAGATGTTCTATCGTGCTCACAATATTTTTTTAAAAAAAGAACTTATGGGAGGTACTTTATTTAAGTTAAGTTTTTACAAAATTAAAAAATTAACATTTTTATGGAAAATAAACCATTTACAAAATGTACTTAGGTATACCTAAGTATTAGTTGTTGATACTGTGGTACATAATAAATCCGGTATAAAATACAATTGAGAACGTTATTTTTGGTAACATGATTGAGAACGCCCAATATTTAATTTTTTTTAAATGTTGCCAAATTTAATCGAACGATAATTTTGAGTACGATAATCGGTTATCGAATGATTAATAAAATTATTCCTTTTGGCTGAACGATTGATACGTTTAATATTTATCGGATTAACCGGATGTTATTAGTAACTTAAATAACCGATACCTACAGGCGTCGTAGTTGTCGCAAAAAACGTCAACGAAGTATTCATCAGTTTATAAAATATATTACGTAGCATATTCCTTTTCGTCAAATAATGGAAAATAATGAAATTAAAATTATACGAAGTGAACGAGATGAAAATCTAGTATCATTAGATAGTAATAAATATCGTTTTATTTGGAAACGGAAGGATACAAGCAATATTTATAGTGAATTTAGGTCAAAATATTCAAGGACAAAATATCCACGGACAAAATATCCAAACCAAAATAAACAAAGACAAAATATCCAACGGTCAAAATATCCATGGACAAAATATCCAAATTTATCCGTTTTTCCGAAAATTAGTACATTACACTATACTTTCTAATACAACTAGTTCAAATATCAAATTATTTAATCATAAAAAAACGTAAATTTTATGAAAATATTAGCTTAAATATTAAATTATAAAAATTGGGGGGCTAATTTCACACACGTTGATTTTATTGCTACTAACAAGTCAATTAAATAATTTGATACTAATTTTTAGTAAAACGAATAAATTTGGATATTTTGTCCTTGAATATTTTGACCATTGGATATTTTGATCGATTACTATTTAAAGTACCTATGTTTGAATATAATAACCTTCTATAACTAATATATATATAGCTATATATCTATAACTAATATAGATACCTCATTTCTCATTACATATTTTTTACATATTTTTATAAATCTACATTTTTGAAATTTTTTTAGACATATTTACTTTACACATGACTTTTTTCAAGAATATTTGTTAAATGATTAATTATAAATTATATGGTAACGTTGCACTAACTTTGGGTAGGGAGAACGTACTCAATCGTGATGGTGAAAAATATCCAAACCCAATCATATCTGGTACAACACGATTGCGTGGGTAACAAAAAGAAGGGTAAGAAAAATAAATAAACACGATTGCGTAATAATGTATTATGTAATATAATAATGCATAATAGTATGCAAAGTTGTCAAATTTACTAATTTCACCGTATTATATCTAATAAATGTAGAATACATGTACTAATAAACTAATAGTTTTATAATATTCGTAAAAAAAAAAATAATAATCAAATAATAAATAAAATGAGGATAACTAAATAAAAAAAAAGTAATTAATAAATAAATAAAACCGACGGTTTTTATTTGAATGAAATTATTGTTGATAAATTATTTAAAAATGCTTAAATTTGGATTCTTTGACATTTGACATTTATAACCTACTTTTTTTACTGAAACTCAGAAAACACCTTATAATATAACAGAAATAATGAAATTTCGTTATATCTGATATATTTGATATCATTAACAATAAGCATGGTAATAAAAGTAATAAAACAAAAAGTATTTATTAACTTTATTAAGTTCTCTCGTATAGGCATATGGTACCAATACTTGTATGAAAATTAGCATCAACGTACAAAACTTTGTACGCAATAGGTAAAATAGTACGGTATCGTGTAATTTAAAAAGGTATCGCTGATAACGAACGTACGAAATCGTATCGTACGTACCCATATATGGGTATATATACGATATATCTCCATTATATAGTTTTTTTTTCTTGTTATAATTTTAAATTTTGTACTGATCTCAATCACTTTAGACAAAAAACATTCAAACAGTATTTATACGCCGGGAATATGGTTCCGGACGTTGAAAATAAGTGTAATAAATTATGAAATGTTTGATGGTTTGTGTGGTACCGTGTTCGAAGATATCATATGGCGATAAACAGGGTTGTGTTCAGTTTTTAATTATGTAGAGATGCAAACTGCGTCGATGCCATCAAAGTACTTTTACAGTTTTTGAAATTTTTTCCCAAGTCAAGCATCAGTGAGAGTCGAATGCGGATGAGGGTCGGCCAAGTGTGCGTTTCTACATCCCGAAACGCTGACCTACGATACATCCCAGTCAAACTGCGGGTCGGGTACCGCGTAATATCGATCCCAGCGACGCGCTCATCCCAATGACAATTCCAGCGCACGTACTAATGAGCTTTGGATACGATGGATGCGACTCCGGGCATTGGCGGATATCCGGGGGCTTGGCCCCCTCAAAAGTGTTTGCTAAATTTTAAGACAAATTTTTTTTCAAATATACATCGTACATTTCAAATATTGAGAACATTTCCCTCATAATATTATATACCTATACAACAGCGATTTATACCGAATTTATACAAATTGCTACTTTACTAACTTTGCCAGTTAGTTCTATAAAGTGCGAGCGTAATTTTTCAGCTATGCGTAGAATTAAGAAATGGGTGAGAACTTCTATGTTCCAACATCAATTTACTAATCTATCTATTCTTCACATTGAAAAAGACCTAACTAAAAGTATTGAAAGTGAAGATATTTTAAATTAATTCTCAAAATCCTCCAGAATGCTGGTTTTAAAATAAAATATCCATTACTTTTATTACCTAATTATTGATATGTTAATTGTCTCTAATGGATTGTATAATTTTGTAGTATTAATAAAAAAATAGATTTTTTTTTAATAAAATAAAATTTGATATATATATATATATATATATATATATATATATATATATATATATATATATATATATATTATATTGTTAATAATTGGTAAATAATTGAACTCATAAGATGGTGTGGGGATGAAGCCCCCACTTTTTGATTTATGTAAATAATTGTAGCTTCCCAACAATTTCAATGGATATCCGCTTACGACTCCGTGGTGTAGATTCACGGTCGGACATTGCGGGTCACATTCGGACGGGAATGCATATACTATCTGTTCACGTTCGATCAGTTTCGGCCCATCCGACGCATGCTCGCCACTCGTAAAACAATCGATCAACGTCTTATAACCGTGTTTTCCGTCATCGTGATCGTGTGATCGCAAAAAGCTCTCGGGCTGTTCGACCATCACTCCGAAAACTGTTGACAACCTTATTTCATACAATATCTACAATGTCGTAAATATCGTAAACAAATACACAGGTCATTCATTATTATTTGATCTTTAAGATATTGTAAACTACAATACTATATTAATGTATAGCATAATCAAGCTGAATGCTTTTATTCATTTATTTTTTTTGCTGTAGTTTTTATTTTTTTACTACTATAATATTATTGTAGATAAAAATGAAGATTATTTTTAGACAGTGCAATAAAATTATCATGGTTCAACTCTTTACCTCCAACTTAAATTTTGCTAATAGAAAGTTGATAAACCATAATATATTATTGAGCACATTTGTGTGATAATAAATATGGTTGTAATTATAAATGGTTGTTTAAAAAAAAAATAATTATAAAAATATACACTACGTTCTGAAACGAACAATATTTTTTACTGTTCCATTCGTTATACCTGTATTATTGAACCAACATAAAATAATATTAATTAATGCTTATGCGAGTGGATATTACTATCACAGTAACCACTTAAATTGTATTATTGTTACCAAGAGCGTTACCAGAAATTTCATCAGGCGAAGGAGCAGCTAATTATTAAAACATGTTGAGTGTTATTTATTAAGTGTATTTCTAAATTTTTAGACATCTCATAATGTTTATCCTATTTAATGGTCCTTAATTATAGCTTACGAAGTAAATACAAAAAAAATAAATAAATAAATAAAAAGAAAATATTATGTTACATTAAACATATTTCACATAAATTAATATTTGAAAAAAAAAATCTGTGTCATTGTCGTGTGTCAAAAAATTGTCATTCAAATAAAAATTTGAAAAGTAATAAACAGTTTAAATATTGAATCATGTATTGGTCAATTTAAAATTTTCTTAAAAATAAATATAGTTATTAGCCATGGGCCGGGGGAAATTGCTCTCCCCTGCCCCCTCAGATACGTCATTACTTGTTACGCACTGTGCATATGTTGTTTCGGTTGAATAAATACTACCTGACGAAATTTGACACATGTTGACTGTATAACACTAATAATAATTAATAACTTTTTTCTTTTGCTTTCGTTCGTGTCACCAAAGTACCAAAAGTATCTACGACCAGGTTTTTGAGAATGGCATTTAGGGTAATGAAATATGTCAATGGTTTTAAACCATCTCCGAACAACACGCACCATTTTGCTGCGAAAAACTGCGTAAAAATCGGTCCACGGAGTGGTTATAATATACGAGTAGCTCAAATGTACGTTCACGGCAATGGAATGAAATCATTACTTCTGAGGAACGATTACGGCAAGTAGATACTTTTACATTTTGAAATTAACGTTATAGCTGCAGTCACTTATCCGAAATCGCATTTAACTTGAAGCGATACGCAGTTTGATTCTACGCAAACTGAAAGATTTAAATTATAATAACATCGTGTGGTATCGAAACTTTCAATTTATAATGCTATAGAATCCTATTAATACTTCTGTTCGTGCACAGGACTTGACTTCTATCTAAATATGATTACAAGAAGTTTACAAACGACGCGAGTTGGATTTATATTAATTGTTTCAATACCCATACGAGTATAGCGTAGTGTCATGTATGAACATGACCAACAGTACATAAACAAAGATCTGACAAATCCATAGGCAGATAAATTTGATCACATCAAAATGAAAAAGGTTAATAATAACAATCCGTAAAGGTCTACATGTTAAGAATAAAATAAAACCGTTGTCGTCAGATAAAATATATTATCCTGGATTTAAAAACATATATGTATATATCTATTTATTTATTTATTTTTTTTTTTTTGGTTTAATAAATAATATAAAATGTAAATCAGTTAAAAAGTAAATTAAATTTATAATACAAATCATACATCAGATTTTTACAGTTCTTAACTAATATTCTCCGCGAATAGAATTTAACTTGGATTCGATCGGAGCGAAAACAACAATCAATACTAAGACAGCCGTTATAATAACAATGAACAGTACGTGAATGAACAGCCAAAATTTCCTGAACCCGGCGTGCTGAAAAAACAAAAAAAAAAACCATGTTAATTCATATCAATAATATATTTTGATTCAGCATATCATATATATATAACAAGTATTATATAACTAACATATATAACAAATACTGATAACTTTCAACCCTTTCAAATAATTGTTCGAACTGCAGACAAACTTTATTTTATCTTTACGTTACTAGTACGCATATAACATCTGGAAGGTATACGATTGAATAATTTAAGGACATAAGCATATTATCTACTTGTTAATGTCAAATCATCGATTGATCCGAAAAGCAGGGTTGTTTTTTAATAATAAAAAAATATTCGAATGCGCATGATTCACATAATTATTACAGAATAAGAATAAAATGATACAATAAGCTGGAGTTATACTTCGCTCGTCGGTTTAGATAATGCTCTATGAGGATTGAATTTCAAATCAACATTTTTTTTTTCGATCTAAAAATTAGATATCATATTGATTTCTACGAAAAATACTGTTAATGCAGGATTGAGTATAGGTAATTCGTGATGTTCCACAAGGTTGGGCGCGTATTATTCAACGTGCGTTTTGATTACACGTTCACGCGCGATGCGCTCAATTTTACCGAGTCATCAAAACGCGATATTTTAATAATTTCATGGTGTCACGCGCTACGTGTACCGTACAAAACGCATTTAATCTATCCCTCTCGCTGTGTCCGCTCTCCGAGAGTTTCGCCATCGTGCTACGATAAATAATTGGCATTGTTTTATTCACTTACCGGCGCGTCTTTGTGTTGTTCGTAACTCATCGGACTCCTGCCGTTGTGAAGATCCTTCATGGGGAACGTGTTTATGCGCATGCTACCGGATTTTTCGCTCATACAACCAGATATCTAAAACATAATAAAAATAACAGCGTAACAAAATATTATGTAGGCGCATGCACGCAACGACTGGTGCATCCAGTAAAGGAACAGGAGTAAACAGGACACAATGAGTTCTGCGGCAGTAGTGACATGTGAAATTCTGTAATAGACGAATTTCGAGGAAAATAAGGAGAGCGGATAAGTAGGTATAGAAGAGCGAATACAATAATTGTATAACTACAATTATTGTAGTTGATTATAATTTTGTTGTTATGAATTAAATTAAAAAAAATCTATTCACTTTATATTTAGAAAGCACAATTATTATTAAATAACTAGTTTAATAACTATTCTATAATTTTCCTAAACATGCTCGATAATATATGTACATTAAATGGTTTCTATTAGTTAATAGATATAGTACAAGTTGAGTTTTCGTTGATGTTTGTAATTCATTATTTTTCTTCGAAAGACATCGGAATCTCAATCGCAAGATAATGGTCTAAAGTTTTTCAAAACAAAAGTGCATCAAAAACCAGTGCATTAATATTGGGCGTGTTGGAATGATTTAATAATTTTAATAAAATAACGTTTTATAAATCAGACAACAATTTTTCAAAATATTTGTATATATGGATTTAATAACAATTGTATATGCAACTAAATTGTTATTTGTAGTTTATAAAATAAAAAATATCTAGTTAGTGTGTAGAATAACTATTATAGTTGAATTATGTATTTTTAGATTCAATCAATACATCGAAACTGTAAGGAAACGGAAGTGCTCGTAATTAAAATAACTAGTTATTTTATAGAAACACGGAATTCGATATATTAACGATAACATATATGTAAATATGACAATACTGCGCAGTTGACTGCTGATTATTATAATTCTGCACCAGATCGAATAACAATGTATTTAAGGAATTTCAATCTCTACGCAGACGTTTAATTAATTTTTTTATTGGTGGAGTATATACGTACCGACAGTATCAGATGGATGACAACGTAGAAGCCAACGTACGCCGCTAGAATCCAGTCCATCCAGGAGGGAAGTTCGGCCTTGCTGAGAGTGACGGCGAAAAAGATGGTCAGAACTGCAAACACATAGAAAAATAAAAAATACGAAACCGTGGTTGTAATAATAATAATTAATTTATTCATTTCCCAGCTAACAGTAGTGCATCAAGAGGTGTCGTCATGGTCCAGTGGATTAGGTGGCTGTGCTTAACGCACCGGCGGTTTCGCTTTCCGGACTGGGCCACAGTCCTCCGTTAAGAAACCACCCCCCTCCCCCGACCAATTGTTTCATGAACTCGAGTTCCATAACGTAACCGTCTCAACGTTATTTAATTCAACTGTACACCCTTACCACACGATATACCAACCTCAGGAGGCGTAAAAGGGAATAGAATGAGAGAGAGAAAAAAAAATAAGGATGAAAAACCACTCACTGGAGAAGATGTGCGCGGCGTTTCCGACGAGCCAATGGATCCAGTTGAAAATCGGTCTTTTCGACGAGTCCGGGTGAGGCCGGAACGCGGCGAATATCGGCTGGAAGAACGCCAGAACGGTGGTGACGACGCCCAGCAGCGCGTGCGTTTGACTTGGACCGGTCACCCATTCGCCGAGTTCCACGAAGATACACGCGGATCCGGCCAGCGACAGAACCCACGTGAACATCATCAGCAGACGATGCCACTGTTGCGTGGAAGGAGAATAACAAAAAACACGATGTTAGCAGGTAAACAATTGTGTTAGCAAGCAATCTGTTAAGTATACAATGTAACGGACGGAAAATGCGAAACCAGATTTGGGCTTCGGCTGACGCCGCGGCGTGAAAGTTTTCCGCTCGCTCAAATATTATTACACTATTCGACGGTTACCATTACGCAGTCAACGTCATCAAAATATGTTTAAACCTAACAATATCTTGACGGACGTGAGTGCAACTACGACGTTCCGATCGATCGGTTATTGTTTTGTACCGTCTTTATACTAGAACTGGTGGAAAACACTCGGATGCCCTTAGGAATTCCAAATATTGTTCGAAAAGGAATACATTTAAAAAAAATTGGAATTGGGTAAATACACGCATTATAGATAGCGTTAAAAATAATCGTTATGATAGCATGAACAGTAGAAAACAAGCTTAAATGTAATATTCAATTATACCTAGTGAAATTATTTACCGAGCACAAAATATTCATATCATACGATTTACAATTTTTTTACTACCACATTCAAAGACGATTGTTTCGTACATTTTACTAGTATTTCGTAAAATGTGTATAAGACAACGAAAATTATCTTTGAGGAATTATTCTTATTTTTCTAATAATTTGAATATCAAATCCTCGACATCGAGAAAAATCGTTAAATATTATTTGATCACTTATGGTTTGAAAAAATGATCACTCCCCCCGGTCCGCAAGTCTCGTATTATGCTACAATAACAGAGTGATGATGTTTCACGGCTTACCCCGAACCACAAGTCCTTGGAACAACACGAAGCTCCGACCCACGTCTGCCTGTAGTACCTCGCAATGACTATGCCGATACTGGCCGCTCCGATCCATGCGACGATCATGAACGAACCGTGTAACCTCAACAGCAATTTCGACGATGTCCTCAGCGATTTGATTTCTGAAAGCGAGCTCGCCTCCGCGGTCGAGGTGAAGGCCAAATCGTGGTAGCCTACACTACGTTCTGGCGAGTGAAACACACACACACACACATACAATGGTCCATTATAAATAATAATAATAATAATAAATCCGTTCGAAAACGTTAAAGTTAAACATTTGCCTAACCTTTCAACGACGTGCCGGCGGCGATCAGCAAGTAGTATTTGTTCCTAATCAAATCGAAGTTTGTTCCTTCCACTCTGGCCACCGCGTCCCGGACCACATTACAATAAATTGTACCGTCAATGAATGATGAGTTCAACAGTATAATTCCGTTTTGATTCTACAGCAAAAAAATTTTAAACAGTTAATAACAAAAACACAAAAAGTGGTCCTCAATATCGAAAAAAAATAAAATAAAAAAATGAAAAACTAAACTCTGACATACTTAGATCTCCCGTCCTATTTCTCACACTTACCCCTTACTGATGTTTTAACCGTGGAAACAAATAAATTGAATTGAACATGAACGAAACATGTTTTTGCCGTTTTCTGACTTTAAACAATTGATAATAAAAAAAACGCAAAAATCAAAGGAAGTGATAAGCGAATCCTACAAAAAATTTATAGTTTCATATTTAAGCCATCCTTTAAAATGAAGAATAGGACATTTAAAGAAGTTGTGGGGAGTTATTTTTATAATATTTCTGTTATTTTCGTCCGGACTGGAACATGATTGAAGAACACCACGTGTTTGTGTTAACACGTAACACCGGATCTCCTTACGGTACGTGGTACCTTTCGGTTGTCTTAGACTTAGACCAAAGTTGAAATTAACAAAAAGTTACAAACCCCGCAGTTCAAAGATCTTTACCGTAAAATTTAATAAAATAACTACTCACCGACAGACGTTTGTTGCTCTTTTGATTAGGTACGTTCCAGGACGTGTAAGCTTTGACCAAGTTTGTGCCCACGTTTTCGTGCACGCATTCGACAACACTGTCACCACCCTAGTCAAAGGCGGGGGGAAAACAATAATTAACAAAACAATATCGTATTATAATATAATTATCCTCCGTTACGAGAATAGTATACGTATGGATGTTTTACGGAGATTTACTGATTTAAAATAGCCCCAATCTCATAATGATTCTAGTAAATCACCGTTAGTCACACTGCATACACAAAAGCTATCGCAATGACGGAAGTTGCTTACCAATTTTTTGATCTTCCGAAATCCCGACGGCTACATAGGCTGCGTTCCTGGCTTTCATTTCAAACATGTACCGGGTCCCTTCGACTTTG
Organism: Sipha flava; assembly: GCF_003268045.1. NCBI lineage: Eukaryota > Metazoa > Arthropoda > Insecta > Hemiptera > Aphididae > Sipha > Sipha flava. The sequence goes on from NW_020271737.1 coordinate 1,237,478, forward strand.
ACGGCCGTCACAGCCACGCAGTCTTGAGCCTCCAAACAACCGTCCGGAGACCCGAAGCATGTTTTTGTCTGGCCACAATCGTCGTAAAACGGATCGGCCACGCGGGCCGCTTTGAGCTGTCCGAGTTTTCTCTTGTCAGTGCTGCTTATGAAAGCTACGTCGTGGTAATCGACACTGAACGCTGTGAAAAATCATAATAAACAACATAAACACATAAACGCATTCAAATCCCAATCATTTCGGGATTTTTTAATGTTCCCGGCGCGATTAAAAGTTAATTGCTGCACTTAGGACGCACATCAATACACGAAAAATAATACCAACACTAGACACAGTGTTGGCAAACGAGAACAATGGGCAACGTTTTTATAATAACGTTCGTCGCCAACAATTCCATTCTCAGCTTTCGTCGGATAATCCCATCGGTCTCAGGCGTTTCCGGTCGGGCAATAAAACGGCAAAAGGGACGTTTATACGTACGTTTCAACGAAGAGCCGGCGGCCAGCAAGACGAAATAATCATCGTCGTCCAGGTTGTACACGTTGTCTTCCACTTTGAAAACGGAATCGACGACGACCTTGCAGTAAATGGCGTTGTCGACGTACGCGGCACTCTCCAAACTTACGCCCGACAAGTCCTCGACGCGTTGGTTTTGCTTCCGGTTGGGCACGTTCCACGACTTGTACGCGTTCACGCTGTTGCTGCGACCGTTCACCTCGTGGGCGCACTCGACTACGCCGTCGCCGCCCTAGTCAGTGTCAACACAAAAGTTCCGTGTGAGGTTAAATTTGTTAGTCACTCGATCGCCGTACAAAATCGAATATGGTTAAACGCATACGTTCCGCCGATAAGTTTCGACTCCTTCACGCGATTCGTCGCATTGTTAAGAATAAGTACAAATACAACGATGAAGACAAGCATGTGCGCAACAACAATACCGTAGCGGTGCGCAGAGACGCCACTAGATTATCCTTCCGAAGTATGTAAGTGAACCTTACCCTATTCTTCTCCACCTTCCAAAATGTATAACCCCTTCCTCCCGGACTAGAAATAAAATCCTGGTTGTGCCACTTAAGGTGAGAGAAGTTTTATACGTCCAACGAGTTAAAATAAGTTGTAACACTGCACATCTATAATATGCTGTATTTCGCATCGTTTTACTTTTCAAACAGTTACATCCAGTGGCACCGATCACCTAATATCATAGATCACAGATGTCTTAGCGGATTTTATAGATAGAGGACTCACCTACTGAAGCCCGGCTCTTGATAAAGAGTTTTACGTATAAAGATAAATTAATGCCATATATAAATGAATACCTATAATAATAAACAATAATTATATAGCTCCGTTAACTAATATTAAGCACACTATGGGTAGGTAATGGATTATGGTTCTATGCTTAAGTACTGAGTGATAAACTAAAGTTTAATGTTGACGAACGTGGACATGAAACTATAACGAAATAAATTATGAATAGTTTATTTTACTATGAACTTAACATATTTAAGGTAATGAGTAATGGACATTACCATTGACTGTATTTTAATTAATTGTTATTGATTGCGTATTTTTACGATATAAAGGTATAATAATAGTTGCAATGAAAAATAATTGGTCGAATGGTGAATATGCATTATTGTTTTTTAAACACTTCGAAGTCACTGGTGATATCAAACGCACATGCACACTTGCGCACAATAAGTATGTTGCTTTTATCGATGACTGTATACATGTGTTCGGTCATCACGACTGAAGCGGTAACCGCAAAGACCAATAATTGATCATCGCGCATAAAATAATATTATGATTACGTCGAGAGTTTTAAATGGAGCAAGTGTACTACAGTCAAAACGAGCGTTTGCGCCCGTCAAAATTAAAGTAAGTTTAACCATAAGGTAGAGTATTACAAATATACCGTACTTAGTGCATAATATTTTGGCCTTGATACGCCCTACCTATGAGTATTATATTGTAGAATGACAAGTGCTTGTGAACCGTGCTCAGCTATACGTTACCAAAAGGGAGGGGAAATCGTAGATGATAAATTGTTGCCATTTCTATTGTCAACGTGGAGTTTAAAAAGGTAAACAATAGTGCCAAAGTGACTTTTGATTACACACGAGTGACACGAGTGAGTATGTTATGTATATATATATATATATATATATATATATATATATGTTTATATTTTGCAATACTATCTTATAGCTATACGACGGTTTTAAAAATCAAAGAAAAAAAAGAATTATCACAGCGAAACATCTGTTATAACGGATACCTCTGAATCATGGAAATCTTCGAATAGAAGACGGTTTTAATATTTTCCAAATAAAACACTCATGTGATGTACAGTCATCATATAGTTCATTATCCTGCTCATGAGTGAATATTTATTTCAATAAATGTGAACGCCAAAAAAACCGTGTGTCCCCGAGTGTTAAACGTTCAGTGAAATGGATTATGAAAATGTGCTGCTTCTAATGGTCCATAACCGATAAACAAAACTCATTCGAAACACATAGTTTGTATATATCATAGTATATATGCAGAATAATCATCACTAATAAATATGTATTCGAATAAAATAAACATGGACATATTTATTAACACTTTATTAAGAAGATATCCGTCACGGACGAATGTTATCAAATGCCCACGCTGTTTTAACAGAATATAATTCATAATAAAGTAATAAAAAATGTAATAAAAATTAAAAATTATTAAATGGTTAATACTCGTAAGTTAATATATATGTAAATAAACAAATAATAAATTATATATAGAAATAAATAAATGCTTAGTCTGGGGTGTTATTATTTTTTTTCGAATTCAAAATTCACCGCCAATAAATACGCAATTATATTGACTACGTATATACTTGATAGTGAATTTTTAATTCAAAACCAATCGTATTTTACAAATATAATAATACTTCAGGCAAAGCATTTTTTTATTTATTTATTTATTTATTTCTATATATATATATATATAAACTATTTGTTTATTTATTTATATATTAGAATACAATAATAATATAACCGTAATATATCGTACAAGAAATCGAAATGATTCGACATCGCGTACCGCGTGCATTTAATAATATTTTGTTGTTGTTTTTGGGAAGTATAAAGAATATAATCTTATGCGTGTAAATTCCAACGGGATGGTATAATGAGTTTAGATAATCATATTATCATGATGTATCGAAATGTATTCAATGTGATTGCAAACTATTGTTGTTTGACTGAAAACCGATTAAGGGGATTGCAGTTGAAAATAGAAAACGTCTAAATTCCTATATTGCGCGTGTGATAGAAAAAAAAAAAGAAAATCATGACTTGCAATCCCCTTAAGCTTTTATAATCACCATAACCAATTCATACAGTTTCAACTGCCAGAACGTGGTAAGAAATCTGTAGACATAACGTCGAAAATCCGCTTATATATAAGACGTTATAGTGACATCCGTAGGATATGACTCTTATAATTTTGTTCTCCTCTTTTTATCTTCAGATATTTTTATGCGCATGAATGAATCGAAAATTACAATCACTTGATAATGAATGAATTGTTTCAATTTAAATTTTGTACAATTTTGTACATATATAAATACATAGATAATTTGGTTAACTAATTTTTACAATATATTAGTTTACCAGATTATACAAGTAAATCGCTGTAGCGTTCATTTTCGATCTCTTTGTGTTCGGTACGTCGATTAAATAAACAGGCGATCAGTGAACATTTTTTTATTTTATTCAGTGGCAATAAGACCCCTAGGCACAAATAAGAAAAGAGTTGGAATTCTTAGCCTGCCTAGATTTTTTTGTAATCAACCCCTTTCAAAAAAAACTACACTACATAGTATACTCGTATTGTACATAGTAAAATATACTACGAATTATTGGCCAGATCCCCCTTCCTAAGTCTCAAACACTATTTACGTCCTACTAGTCTACGGTTATTACTGTAAAATATTACGCAAATACGAAACGAGGAAAAACACACAATATATACTTTTCAACCATGTCTTAAAACTCTATAGCTTTACGTTTAAAGGTTGTTACCATTTTATTATCATCGGAAAGTCCGAACGCCACGTACTGGCTGTCGTGGGCTAACATTTCAAAATTATATTTATCGTTCCAAGGCATCAGCGCCACGATAGCGCGACAGTTCATCGTTTGAATACAACCGAGCGGCGCGCCAACACAGTTCTTGTTTTTTCCGCAACCATTGTAAATGTTCACCTCGGTTTCTTTTAGTCCCTGCACATAAATACCAAATGTTTTTGATTTCGTTGGCTCAAAAGGACACAAAATACGTAACACGTAACAATAATAAAACCATTACATTATCCGTTCTGCTGGTCTCAGTTTGTCTGATCGCCGAAGATCCATCTTTTGAGCCTTTCACCTGAATAGGATTCGAATTAATGCCGACCCAGAACGTCGCATAATCCTTTATGACAGTAGCCCTGCACATAAAGTTAAACATATTGATTGCGTAAATAAAAACCAAAACCAGCGAATACAAATTTAAAACTCACACGAAATGCACTTGTCCGTTAAAGTTATCCGGTGCTTCCCAGTCGAATTCCACAGACTTCTTTTTCGTATTGCTGCTATGTGTCACGCCAGAACTCTAAACACAAATCGACAATAAGTTTTAAAAATATTCTTGCTGTGATTAAATAAGATTATAAATCAACGATCATCATACAAGAATATCGTACAAGATTTTAATTTTTGATTGGAAAAATAACACTCATTGTAGTATTATCTATTAATATTATACACAATATATTGTTACGTGTGTAATAATATAAATCGAACAAAATCGTAACAATAAAAAGTGTCCAAAAGATTTTTTTTCTATTCTGTATTGTTGAATTTTTATAATTTCGACAAGATGCAACCTAGTTTTTTTTTTCCATTTTTGAATCAACTAGATTAACCTTGGTGTACACAATACGCTCGTGACTCGTGAGAACCAACTATTATGATAGTCCGGTACATAACTCTACCTACTATACAGCACGTATAATATTCACTGTTGTACAACACCTACTTTGTAACTATAATATGCATGGTTCCCATTGCTTTACCATTGCGTTTTTATTATTTTTATGTTCGAGTTCTATTCGGACGTAGTTATTTTAAACTAAGATTTCAGTCAATATTTTTTAATCCTTCTATAATCTTCTAGGATCATTTAGTGCGCTTCTACGAGGAAACCTATTTCCACTAACTTACCCGACGGCACATTTAGACGTTTAGCGTCAGATCCGCCACCCCGTCTACTACTCTATCTGAAATGATCCACCACCACCACACCCAACCATCATTGAGGGCATGAACATAAATATGGGGAGACGGTGTTCATAAAATTTAATACCCTCTCTATGTCCTTTTTAAGACACGTACGTTAAGATAAATCACCCTCTATACGACTGTTGTTCTTGAAACCTCCTGAGCTCGATTCCTGTGCATTTTTAGAACCTTTTTAGGCACATGGTCGAGTGGAAACCTTAGAATCGGCTATAGCACCTGTAACATAATACTTACGGGCACTTGGTTGCAGTCAAGGGTCAGCGAATCTTGCGGCACTTGCACGAACGACCCGACAGCGTCTTCATTGGAACCAGGGACGCGAGCTTCAATCAAGAATCCGATGAAGTAGTCGTTGACTTTAGGTGCGGTCAGCGTCACGCGGGTCCTCGAGGATGTGACGTTTTCGGACGTAGCGATCCTGTAGTTCGGTACAGACGTCTGTGCCGCCTCACCGTGACCCGGTATCATGGTACGGCACGTCAATTCCGGCGCTCCGGATTCGTATCCGTGGGTCGCCTGCAGAAAGCATAAGACCGCCAAGGCGGTGGTAGCGGAAAATCGATTGAAAGCCACCATATCGGACGGATGATTGGCGACGTTGATATAACTACGAACACATAAATGAAATAGATATAAATTCGGTGATTTACGAGAGAAAAGCATTGTTTCGTGATGATCTTTAAGTTACGAAAACCTACATTGCTCAAAACATTATGGCGGAGAACAGAAAAATAATATAGCTTTTATACATTTCAAATGCATTGAATAGTAAGCCGTATCAGTTATACGTCGATCTCAAACAAATAAGATTATGGAGCACAGTTTGAACAGGAGTCCAGGTTAGGAATTTAATCTTGATAAATATGACTATCAATTCTGAAAGCAGTTTTGAATTCAAAAATCTTAGACACTTTAAAGTGTAAAATTGTACATACGTCTTAATATTATTATGGATTATACAAGCATTCAAATTTGTTTTCTTCACGTATGTGATCACAAAGACTATTTGTTCACTGTACGAAATAACTTAATTATGCATCAAATCTCCTCATTCTCATTAATCGGTATTTTAATCTACCACGAATCGAATGAGTATCACTTTTATGCACGTATTTTCTTTTTTATCACTATTAGTTTTGTCTCGTTTTCGTGATTCATTATAACATCCATCAGAAATAAACTATTGAGAAACACGAATTTCACCACCTTATAGTATGACAGGCACTTCCTAGGTGCAAATCCCGGAAAATACGGAGTTATTAACTGGGTACCAGCTGGCATGGGCGTAATGAATTATACCGTGACGGCCGCGGGCTTTAGCTTGACCTCGGCATTTATCCACAACAGTAGGCCATTTCGGCCGGTTCAATATCCTGCTGGGTTGAATTGGTTTTAAAATCAATCGGTGACGAGACATTTTGAAATTATGCCACTGGCAAATACCACGTATAATACGCTCAGTTGATATACAAAAAATAAAGTTTGGTGTACAAGTATTATTTTTATAATATCACCGCAATATCAATTAGTGAAGAAAGAGTAATAAATACTTGAAAATCAAGACCAAAAATTGTTTCAAAAAATTAAAAAAAATCACATGCACTGCATTCAAACCATCTGTCCAGCGCACGAATGTCTTTGATCCTGCATCGTGTACGAAAAATATTGTTCCCCCTCCCCACACCCACCGATAAGGTACGAGTAGCGTATGTTTATAAATAATAATATCGCCGCAAGTCCCAGGTTATCGATATGATTTGATGTATAATATATTATATTCAATTTACGGCTCACTTCCTGGGTAATTCCGACGCATGCGTTTATTTTAAATATAAATAAAATTCTTAATGTACCTACGAGCGTGTAAAAATATAAGACACGTCACGTATCACTATATTAATTTATATTAATATTAAGACAAAAACCGCTCATACATGTATTATAATATATGCGCATATTACATATATTTTTACCTGTTACAACATGATGTATACGTAAACGGTATCATGAGAACATTTTAAATTAAACACGTCATCGCCGTATTGTTATTGTAATTATTATAAATTACTATTATTACTATTATAGCACGTTAAATCGTACGCTAAAATACGTTAAAATAGTCGTTAAAAAATTTATAATATATTATTATTATGATTAATGCAATATTTTGGTTACGTACCACAACATAATATAATTTACAAATATACCTATATAAATCATGAACCACGACTCGAACAAATATACGAATTCCGTATAGAGCAGTGATTATCAACCGGTGTGCCGTGGCACACTACTGTGCCACGAGATCAACTAGGTGTGTCGCGAAAAATATCTGATATTTGTGATTAGTAATATTTCAATATATTTTATTTCATTATATTTATTTTTAAAAAATATAAAAACAAAAAAAAATATTTTGAGAACTTAATTATTTAAGCAAAGGAATATTATATCATAAAGAAAAATTTTTGAAATTATTAGTGAAAAACTTGAGCTTGTCAATTCTTATAAAAAAGTTCGATACATGATTGAATTGAAGATAAGTACATACGCATTTCCTAATCAATGGGAAGAAGCCTCTCCCATTTTTTGTTCTTTTTATGTTTATTAATGCCAAAAAGCCTAACTCGCATAAGTAAGTGGTTGAAAAGTGTAACAAAATGTTGATTGCTTCTTTTACTATTACAGGATATTCTGACTGCATACATCCAAAATCTAATTAGTGATAATTCATTATATTTCAATTGTAGTGTTCGTAGTATCCTGAATTTTTGCCAGTTGTTTTTCTTTCTCAAGAGATAGGTCAGTTGTTAATTCTAAAAAAGTAGCGTAAGTATTGCGCACTCTTAATGTCAATTAATTGTGCAGATAAGTGGATACATGTGTAGGTAAACTGTACGGTTTTAACCCAACTGGATATCTTAGCGCGTAGCCAATGTTTATGTTTTTGTCAAGTGCATAAGTGTTCCGCGAAAACTTTTAATATATAATAGTGTGCCGTGAAAAAAAAAAATTCAGAACCACTGGTGTAGAGTCACGCGGAATATACAATGTCAGCCATTATTATATGCGCTCTCTCTCTCTCTCTGTCTATTTATCTATAAATTTTTACCCTATATTTTTTTATAAAGAAAAGGAATACGTTTACCGAATTTTTTTTTTTTTTTTTGAAAAATAATACTTATTACCGATAAAATTATTCCATTTCAAAAACGACATAAATGTTTTGCTCTCAATAATAACTCCGCATAATAAAGTAATCCGAGATTAGCCTCAAAAAAATGATATACATTTTTCATATTATTTATCATAAGAATTGTTATCATGTCTATTGAGAAATGTGCTTTCTGATAATATGTGTCTGCAGGCTAATGGTTTTCAATGAATGCATTGTATTGACGCTACTGTAAATCCTGCGATGACGAAAACCAAATTTGGATCAGTAACAAAAAGAGTTTTTTTTGGTTATTTTTTTACTTGTGCAAATCGGATACATAATATCTAGAACAAAAAGTCTGTATATTCCCCAAGAAGTTTCGTTTTTCGAACAACTTCCTCTGTATAAAAACGCATTTCAGCAAAACACAATTATTATTTATATCGCGGTTTTCTTAATAAAGACCAATAAAGATATCGATAATGCTGCTAAGATTGATGACCTCTGATATGTAATATGTATACTATCGAAAAAATACTATAAATCTAGAACCGATTGGAATAATTTGCGTTCAGCACGGGTAGGCAATGACACGAGAATTAATAAATTAAAATAACATTAATTAACCTAACAGTGCGCTCTTGCGGTCCGTACCTCACAGCGTGTCAATCGCTTCGACACGCAGCTAAAAAATTAAAAAATTAAACAAACAAAACTGGTATGTAAATATATATATATATATAATGTACTTGACACACTCGTCAGCGATAATGGCCAGTATACGCACGAGAAAGAAAACATTGTACTATTAGCTTTTCGATGAGTACATTTCTGCCTGTAAAAATGCATATCGTAATATCGTAGTAAATTAAAACCACTCAGGTACGTATTCCGGTGTGAACATTTGCCACCGATCTATTTTGTACAGTATATTTTTTCGGTGGCACGTAACGCGAGACCGAACTTTCGCGTAAAGTACCGACGAATTTTGTTCATAGCATACAGATAATGATGCGCGCGCGAATAGTTAATACTAACATATTTTAATACCAGTACGACACACATATTGAGGTGAATGCGCGGTGCGACAACATTCCCAACGTTTGTGTTATTAAAATTGAATTCAGGCAATCGGGTTTACATTTTTATGCGTACACGCAGCGCGTTTGTATTTCGTCGACGCGTTTTGTCAACAACGTATTTCGCGCACAACGTTGAACTCGCGGAGCGTGTTAGCGTGGAAATCTAATTTTTAAAATTGGTAAAAAAAAACTTTCAAACAACTGATCGCATAAAAGGTTTTCGGAAGCAAATGCAAACAAAAAATTTGTTTTCTCGAGTTTCATATTCGTAAATTGTGTTACCGTCCGATAAATTAACATGAACGCGAAAGTCAAACCAAACGTCGAAAGGCGGTCACCTGATTGTCGTAAAATCATGTAACGTTACACACAAGCATGATTATTGTAAATACCACGGATTCGATGTTCCGATGTTTTAAACATTTGTAATCGCCTTAATTTAATTTTTCAACATGCTATTGAATTCGTGTTGCAGTGTTCCAGTAACCTGGAGAACCTTTTCGCCTACGTCGAGAACAACTAGAATTCGGTAAAATCAATTACAAAATAATATATCATATAATTATTGCTATTACGGTGAAAAAAAATTAATAACCACTGTCAGTATACCATTAGAAAAATAAATAAATAAACGAAACTGCGCAATCCCACGCCATTATAATATTCGTACGTACATCAAGAATAGTTTTACGGAACCGAGGAAAAGATTCAAGGCTGGAATCGGTAATAATGGTTGATTTAAATAAAAACAAAAAAATTATATTTAGGTCAAATTCTAACCTCAATTGAATACAATTGCATCGATGATAATTATATTAACGTACATAAATGTTCGTAACCAAGGAATAAAAATCAAAATATCCGTCAAGCAAACATACGTAATTAACAACAAGACGTGTTTGGATTTGAAGATGCCCGATTTAGTATCCAATATTAGTCGTCGGTACATTCGTAAACGATAACTATGAATTATTATGCATGCTGAGCTCAAACGAAAAATATCGAGTGTACATTCGTAAACAGAATAATACAATACGTAATAGACTAGAAAATAAAATAAAAGGCTAGAACCCCAACAGGAATATGCAGTAGACCCGTGACGGTGAAATAACTTTTTCGTTGCGACCAAAATTGTTGTGTACGCTTTTTGAAAATGGCTTATTAGATTCGGTTCAAAACTTCTACCGTGTTTCTTTGAAAGTTTTCCGCGACCTTCGCCAGGGTGACAAAACTTTGGAGTATTCGAAATTCACAACGAACACTCAACTATGTCGTTTCACATACAGGTCGTTCCGTTGGTTCGCACGTGTACCTAATGGCATACATTATGTATATTTAAAGCGTCGCGGATCGCTGCGTACTCCTCTCTTTTCGCGTGGCACAGGTTCGCGTACAGAATCGAATCGCCTCGTGAACTCTGTCGTGCGTATGATCTAATAATATCACATCTGGATGGTCACGAGTGTGTATGCTGTGCGTACGGTTCGCCGGAAGTTCTCGGCGGCACGGCTGGACGCAATGGAGATCCTGAGCTTTCGCCGGAAATCCTGTTCACTTTGTCTTCGGGCGGGGGGGGGGGGGATGGTCGGCAATCGCAGGATAAATATACGGACGGACTCCAGCACGCGGACGACCTGCGGTGATTCGCGAGTGTCAGCAACGCTTAATAAATTGTCGTGACCTATCTGTACGTCGGAGCTTCTTTTCCGGTAAGCCGCGTGAGTAGATATCGTTTTTATCTCGCATTGCCATATTACCGTCGCGTACAAAGGCAAGATGCAATTAACATAACATAATACACACGTGAACGCATGCGGCCACTACACGTTATCACTTTACACAGAACATTATGCTCTGCCCACCCGGTTACCACGAGTCGTGCGTCCTCTTTTGTGAGGAGCTCATCTGCAAACACAACGATAAATAATAATCACAACACGATCAAGACGTAAATTATAATACGCGCGCTCCAGACCGTTATTATTACTATTATTATTATTCCTTCGGCGTAAACCTTGGTCGTGTGCGCGTACAATGGTAATGGTACACGGCCTCCGGGGAAAATGAAGATGAATATGAAAATAATTCGTAACGCCAAGCTCACGGGTGCACAGCTAGGGTTGTCAACTTTTAATTTTTAAAATACCGTCTCAAGTGTATCAAAAAAAAAAAAGGTCATCATCTTCAGTGAATTTTCATTTAATATTATTTATATTACACCAAGTTAAAATAATTAAATAAAGTAAGGCAAATTATAAACTTTTAAACTTATCCATTACATATTCACATACAATAACGGCATGTTAGGTACAAAGTGCATACTAATCGTACTAGGTACTTATAAAAATGTCAAAGTTGACAATAGACGTTTGAAATCATTAAGATTACACGATTTATTGACAGCAATATCTGATAACCAATTTCACAAAAACCATAAAATATTAATATAGTTATATCAAAACTCGTTATCAGATAGAAATACCGGCTTTTAAAGCCTATGGATGCGAAATACCGGCTGGACCGGGAAAATACTGGCCGGTTGACAACCCTATGCACAACCCGTACAATACGGATATATTGCTCGTTTTGCGTACGAGCTGAACGCATAAATACGTGTACATACGTACGGTTTGCGCGCAGTAAACGCGATGCTGATCTATTACTTATATATAAGGGCGTGGTAACCTTGGTCGGATCGTTTCCGGTAAAACGTGCGCGCGATCGAGTCCCATTATGTTCGTTTTCTTTCGCGCGCGCGCGCACTGCGGTAGTCCCTCTGCAAACGTTTTTTTATCGTCCAACTGTGACCGAACCCGTTTATTATATACACATACCCGTGCACATGTGTGCAAATTATGTGTACACGTAGTCGTGACTAATCATCGACAACGTTGTAACGCACATTGTGCGCGAACAATGCGATTTCCATTACGTTGTACCTGCTGCACGCGCGTATTGTGATTTACTATCGAAACGCGTAAACGAGACTTTCGGCGCAGTAACCACTCGCCGCCCCTGGCAGGACGGAGAAGGACGCACTTTGTCGTCGTGTTTGGTGAAAAAGTGTCGCTATCATGTCGGGTCGTGGTCGTGTCGTCTTCGTCGTCGTTTCCGCGAACAGTCAAGGACGAGAGAACAAAAAAAAAAAATGTATAGAGATACCGATTGCGAGCGCGCTCACGCCGTAAAAAGTCGTGTTATTATTTGATAAGGATCGGTCTCCGAGTTAGGATTCGCAGGGTCGACGCGGTCGTAAAAATATATCGGACCCGCCGCCGACAAGATACCCGATGAATGACTGACAACGCGTCATCACGCGATCACGTGATCCCCCTCGCCCATCCATACCACGCGCGTTAATGTATCCGCGGGTGAAAAAAATTTCGTCTCCGATCGTGTGGACACAAAACGTGTTTCGTAGCGCACCACTGCCCTGTATAACATCGAAAATTTTTTGAACGTTGTTCCAAGTAACACTAATGAAAAAAGAAAATTCATCAACTTTACGAGTATTATTTATATGACTACTTTTTGAACATCCGTTTAACAGTCGACCATTGTCGAATATCAGCTCTGGTCAACCTATCTTTTTGTGCTCGTGTAGTACTCGAGTTTTATGAAAATAAAATACTTTTGGAACCACGCAATCTAATATTAATAATCCAAAAACATTATAACATGTTGTGGCCAATGTTTTCGAGCCGTTTTCGTATCCAATATCCGACGGAGCGATTTATAGCATTCATAAAACATTACAGCATAAATATAAATCGTGTTATTGGAGCTAGTAAAAATCCGAAAGGGTAGAATACGATTGCGTACGAAATTGTATGTAAAGTTGTCAAATTTACTAATTACACTGTATTATATTTAATAAATATAAAATACATATACTAGTTCTATAATAATTCATAAAAAAAAATTAATAATCAAATAATAAATAAAATGAGGATAGCTAAATAAAAGAAAAGTAATTACTAAATAAATAAAATCAACAGTTTTTATTTGAATGAAATTATTGTAAATAAATTATTTGAAAATGCTTAAATTTGGATTCCTTAACATTTATAACCTACTACTTTTATTGAAACTCAGAAAATACTGTATAATATAACGGAAATAACGAAATTTCGTTATATCTGATATATTTAATAATCATTAACAATAAGCATAGGTAATAAAAGTAATAAAACACAAAGATTTTATTAACTTTGTTAAGTTCTTTCGTATACGCATGTGTTATACACCAATACTGGTATGAAAATTGGCATTAACATACAAAACTTTGTACGCAATCGTGTAGTTAAAAATCAGATAAAATCGTACGGAATCGTGTAACTTAAACAGGTATCGCCGATAACAAACGTACGTAATCGAGTTTTACCCATCCGAAGTACTGCCACCAGTACGATTTGGTAGTAATAACCTCTTAGCAGTCAAGAGAAAAATTCGAGTTTTTCGAATACTCGAAATAACGTTTTCTCGTTCGAGTGCGTTGTTGATGTAATACAATAGCTACGTTTGTTGATTGCACCGTCAATATATTGTAAATATACATTTAAATTGTGTATTTTAACGGAAACATATCAATCTTACTATCACCATAGGGCTTTTGTCGACGATATACTTGTATCACACGTATATAACATGTGCACCGTACTTATCGACATTTTGCGAAACCCACGCTCGCCGAATCGTACGTAGAAAATCAAAATATATACGTTTCATTGGCGATTCCTCGAACGTTTGTTTTTAGACTCACACCACGTGAAATATTAATGTTACAGCACAGTCCAGCCGCGTAGATCAATTAGTAGTCCACTCATTAGAAACGCGCGAAACCACGTGCGCATTTACATAACGAGTGAATTTACTGCTACGATTGTTACTAGACCGTAAGCGAGGAACGGCGGTGGAACAATGAGTGAAGAGAGTAGGATGACCTGGATATAAAGGAGGGCTTGCGACTTTTTATAGTAATTGTTTTCCGTATAATAAGAAAACATGCCGCGGTGTAAATAACGGGGTATCGGGGTATTGCGCATTTTTCTGCGCGAGTCCTTGACCGGAACAAAACGGCTTTGGTACACACGTTTATTCGTTCGCGATCAAAATTGATAAAGTACTGTGCGTCCTGAATGTTAACAGAGTCGTTGTTGTCCATAATTTTTTTACGACTACAATATGTTTGTTTAATATTAGATAGGAAGATCAAAAAGATTAGCTCCATTGCATAAAATGTCGCCATGCTTTTATTTTTGAAAAAGTGACGACACGATTTTAACAAGACTGTGATCGTTAATTCTCATTGGGCCGTTGATATCATATGAATGGACTGATTGAACTTTCTTACTATACTGCATAACATTATATATGACGTCACCTCCAAAGTTTCGATTACATATACTACGTTTGTTATGTTCATACGTCCACTTAAAAATTAAGTCGATCACATAATTATTATTAAGGTAGAATAATAATAACACATATAATACATACGAAAACATGTATTTATAATATTTTTATTGTTTCCATACCGATGGTCTTTACTACAGGGATCAAATGGAGCTGTCTAGATAGTGTTATATACCTAAAGGAACACACAACAGGGGTCTGCTAATATGTGAATATAACTATGTTTAACAACAAATTAGTTGAGACAATTTTGTCACGTTTAAATCGAATTAATATTTTTAATGAATTAATGCGATTTTACGTTGTTATTATTCAATCTAATTTTAAGTAGCATTTGATAATGATAATGAATTCATAAACAAATCAACGTTAGGAAATAATGGTTATGAACCAATTGAATTTAATTGAATTTCAAGAAATAGATTTTCGAGCACTTTAAAAGGAGTACAATGGGTAGTTGAATTACTGATGACGTAAAAATACTAAAATCCATACATTAATAATAAGTACATAAAATATATTACCAAAGGCGTGATCAATGGCGGCAACCCAGTTAAATGATCACTTCTATCTTAATGAATCGATATTTATTCAAAGTTAGAAGTTATGCGAATAGTTTAAAAAAAAATCCGAATTTTTTTTTGTGTTCTTTATTTGATTTAAAAAATGTATACAAATTTTGTATAATAGGCTTAAGTGATAACAAAATTAAGGTTACAGCCAGAAAACATGAAGGAGAAGCCGTCCACTGGCGACACACCAGAAATCCGAATTTAAAAGCATAATGCTTCACATATTTCGTTAGTATTTAGTGTACAGTGCATTATACCGTACACACGCCAATGTGTATTAAATATCACCTGATAAAAATATAAATAAACGTTTATAAAGAAAATATATCAATGAATCAAAACAACGGACGAATAAACTGCAGTGAACATTTGCGATAATGATTTTCTATTAACTGTACGTTTGGTACATTCGCCCTCGCCATAATCGATTGTGTATAGCGTATGCAACGGTCGGACGCAGTGTTGTTCAAACTTAAGACTTACAAATAACTGCAGGTGATGATAAGTATGTAATATGTATACTCGGCACGCTACATGTGTATTTTTTAAGAGAAATATACGAATTAGTAAGTAGTCGTTTATTGTATCATTATCGTAGGACGACGATTTGACGTCGGCGTTTATCACTACGCCGCCAAAATATTGGGCAAAAATATAGTGGGAGGTGGGGACGAAACACGTGCAAGGTCGAATTATATTGTAATAATAATTGTGAATAATGTGCGTAATTGTCTGAATATTAACATTTCACTTTCGCGTTTTTTTCCATTATGACTCACGGCCGGTTTACGTCGTGGGCGGGTTATATCACTAACCAACGGAGAGAAAAGACGACAGATTGAGATTAAAAAAAAATCCAGCAAATAGCTGTATTTCATATACGTCTAAAGACTAGATATAAAAAATATTCATTTAAATAAAATATAAAAAAAAAAATGTATTTGCTGCACTGTTAGTGACATGTATTTCAAATACAATTTTCGTTTTTAATCCAAAACCTTTCATAAATTCAAAAGTT
Organism: Sipha flava; assembly: GCF_003268045.1. NCBI lineage: Eukaryota > Metazoa > Arthropoda > Insecta > Hemiptera > Aphididae > Sipha > Sipha flava. The sequence goes on from NW_020271737.1 coordinate 1,254,058, forward strand.
CATAATAAAAAATTATATTACCCTATCAATACTTTATTCTCATTGGAAAATAATGATCCGTTAACTCATCAATTTTTTAAGTTATTTTTTCCACGTTCTCCATTAGTATGACTCATCATGATAGCTTACTTTGTATACATTTTGCAGTTATAAAAATGCAATATATTCATAAAAAATTAAAAAAATTATAATTATTGAATTTGATAAAAAAAATAAACCTTTAAGAATAGTATAAAAACAATGACCAAAGAAGCTATGATCACATCGCACTTTCGGAGCGCGCGTCGATGATTAGGGATTTTCAATATAAACTGTACGACATATTTCAATATACATTTTACATCATTAGGTACATGGAAATTAGAAATTTACAATATTCAAATTGGTAGAGGCTTCAGTATAATAATAGTGGAGTAGAATTATGAATTTAATGTGTAGATATAACTCGTGCTCCATAAATCATAGCCACGATAATAGTCGAATTCAATAATATGTTATATTGTTCTATATATACATATTTACGTCGAAGCACGTCGAACGAAAAAATAATCTAAAAATATTCAAATAACCATTTTGGAAATTTGTGTAAGATATGAATAAGGATTTAACGTTTTAATTATATTTTATATTTATTATAACAAAAAAAAGTTAGATTAGGCCCTATGAGGAATTGCCCCCTTCGCATCTCTCCCAATGCCCTATTCCTAATTTACGTGAAGGTACGTATATACATAGGGACCACGCTCAGTATTATGTACTTACGTACTTGGAAAGTCGTATAACGTCTTACACACGCGTAAGTAATATACGACGTATACATGATGTGCGTATGATCGTGATTAAGAGTGTTGTGTTTTCGTTTTTCGGTAATTGATGTGCGAACAATCCCATAACAATTCACAATAATAATTAGCAATCACATAACAATTTAATTCATACTTTGCTTTTTTTATGAAATACGAAAACAATAAAACCATATTAAGTTAGTTTTTCTGAAAATGATAACGATTCGATTGTAGAAAAAAATTAACACTTTGAAGTGGCTATTTAGTACTTTCAAATTAAACAAAAGTATTTTCTTCTTTTTTTTTTCATAACCTTCCTATACTCAAAACCCTTTCTAATATCCTGGATGAATATCACCTGAAAATCAACGCCAAAAAAATGAACACAATGACAGTTAGACGAGAACAACACATAGTGAAACCTACAATCAAACTGAGGGATGCGGTCATTGAAGATGTAGAAGACTTCTATTACCTAGGAAGCTCCATTACTTACGACAACAAATCTACCAACGATGTTAAGAGAAGAATAGCAATGGGCAAAAAAACATTCAACAGCAAATACAACCTCCTAACTAACAAACACTTGGATTTAAATACAAGGAAGAAATTCATCAAGTCATACATTTGGAGTGTGTTATTTTATGGCTGTAAAATTTGGACCATAGGTCAGTATGAAAAAAAAACGGCTAGAAGCTACCGAAATGTGGATTTGGAGGAAGATGAACAAAATATCTTGGGTTGAAAGAAAGACCAATGAAATAGTGTTGCAAGAAGTAAGAGAGAAAAGGAACATCATGTCTCACATTTTGAAGAGGAAAACGAAACTCATTGGACACCTCATAAGACACAATACCTTCATCAACAACATTTTCGAAGGAAAGATCATGGGGAGAAAAGAAGAGGACGCCCTAGAACTTCCTACTTCAAAGATCTGATGCTGCTGATGAACACAAGCTCATACTCACAGCTGAAGAACCTAGCAACTAACAGGGAGACATGGCTATCACAAGGCACTGCCTTTAGATAAAAAAAAAAACCTTACTATTTATATTTAAATATGAAAACTACAGAATATATATGTTTACTAAATTCGCATAGTACAGAGCATATGTACATGGCAAACGATTTTTAATAATATATTTTCAGTTAATTACTAAAGTTAAACAAGATATTGGAGTATTCCTATAGGAGTAGTTTTGTCGAAATTATTGAATTCTATTTCTAAAACATATTTTAAACATACGTTTTAATGTAATTTATACTAAACTATGGCGATGGAAATCTATGTAATAAAACTGTGTGCTGTAACGTATTTATGGCCTTAATATTATATTGAATATATATCACCCAATCACAAAACGATACAAAGGTTTAATCGCAGGATAAATAGCAGGTTGATGTACAGATGATGATATATTTTATGAACACGTATACGCACAGGTTCCGTATGTATATATAGTACGTGTGGAGGTTGGCGTACGACAGAAACGGCGACGTCACCGTGAACCCGATTGACATTCCGTTCCCCGCGCGTTAATGTCTTTAAGATGATATAAAAAAAATGAAAAATAGTAGATTTCGATTGACAGAAACGAGTAACACGATTACATCGGCGCGGTGCTCCGACCTCGGGTCTATAAACTGTAATCAAATGTCTATTATGTTATTATGTTATAATATATGGTGCTGTCGTCGCCAAAAGCAGCAACATTATATGGATGCAGCCTTCGATGCTATTGCAAGAAACCCCAAACAATAAACTCGATATGATATTAGTGCGAATATATAGTATTGTACACGTGTATGTAGTCACTACCACAATGTTATAACAATTTTATCGTCCAAACACATCTGTTTTGTTTAGCATACATTATTGTTATAAGATAAAAACGAAGTATAATGCGTTTATAAGATATCATCGTAGTGTTTCATAATTTTAATTATTTGACTAGTGATAATACTGATAATAATAATAATAATAATAATAATAATAATAATAATAATAATAAT